>NW_019154100.1:32457433-32562038 GCF_002288905.1 Enhydra lutris kenyoni | reverse complement strand
TTCAAATAGTCTCCCACTAAATTTCCATTCATCCCATTATGGACTCCCTATTACAATGGATAAGAAGGAGCATCCTATTAAAAACTGTTTTCTTTACTTATACAATACAGTTCAATGTTTAAGATAATTTTGAAATAGTATGTTGTTTCAAATAGTCTCCCACTAAATTTCCATTTATCCCATTATGGACTCCCTATTACAATGGATAAGAAGGAGCATCCTATTAAAAACTGTTTTCTTTACTTATACAATACAGTTCAATGTTTAAGATAATTTTGAAATAGTATGTTGTTTCAAAACCAGGAGGTGTTTTCTCAGTATTTCAAGTGAAGAAACTATGGCCTCAGAAGAATAAGTATCTGCACAATTACTAAATGGCTGACTTGTCCTTCCCACAGTGGCTCTTGCAAATCAGCTTTAATTTACCACCTCACCATTTACCCCTTCCTGCTCTCTCACAGATCATTATAAGACATCTCCAAAACTCATCAGCTGGGTTTCACTAAATGTTCCTTTTTCTTAAATCTCCATATATTCCCAACTTATATCTAGGTCCTCATTTTTTCTCTTCTTAAATATTAACTCTCTTCAGTTTACCTATACTCTAGATTATTCCTCTGCCTCCTCGAAGTTTCATCTTTAACATGAATGCTACATTTTTAGTACTCTCATTTTGCCACCACCCCCTGACCTTCAAACACCGGTAAATATCATTTTTGAACAGAAGGAAAGAAAAGAAATTAACAATCCAGCCTATTTCTTCCATCTGCCTTCCTACATTGTTCCTTCCAGTTACAGAAGGATCTTTGCTTGAATTTCTTCTCTCCCTATAGTACTGCCATCATATCTTCCAGGAATTCTTTAAGATTCCCTCCTCCCTATAGAATCCACTTCTTGTCCCAGATTTGTGGTTCTGCAGCTAAATTCCAAATCTAGTGTTTCCCTCCTTATGTACTCCCTCAAAGGTTTCATCCAATTGCAAAGTTTTTGTGTTTTTTTTTTTTTTTAATAAAGATTTTATTTATATTGCTGGGGGTGGGTAGGGATAGGTTGGTTGGGTTATGGACACTGGGGAGGGTATGTGCTATGGTGAGTGCTGTGAATTGTGTAAGACTGATGATTCACAGACCTGTACCCTGGGGCCAATAACACATTATACGTTAATTTAAAAAAAGATTTTATTTTTGTGAGAGAGAGAAAATGAGCATGCACACAAATGGGGTGGGGGGAAGGGAAGGGGCAGAGGGAGAAGGAGACTCCCCACTGAGCAGGGAGCCTGATGCAGAACTCAATCCTAGGACCCTGGGATCATGACCTGAGCCGAAGGCAGACACTTAATGGACTATGCCACCTAAGTGTCCCCAGTGCAAAGTTTTAGTGATGACTCTGAAACTCAGGATATGAAAATCTACTTTTCAAGCTTCAGTATTTCCTTTAAGCTAGACTTCCTCAGATCCAGCTGTTGAGCACATCCCCTCTTGGAAGCATCTCAAGTTCATCATATTTGAAATGAAGCACATTATTGATAACAAAATTCACTTGCCAACTTAATCAGTTCCATCAATGGCAACTAAAAAACTTGATGGACTACCTGTATTCTTCCATGTTTGTCATACTTACCTTTATCCTGCACACTATGCTCAGAATAGTATTTCTAGAACACCGCTTTTTATGTTATAGTTTATGAACCTATAATAGCTCCCATTACCATCTGCATTATGCTCAATCTTTTTTACCTAGCTTTTCAAGTTCTTATACCAAGTAGTGTTTATTGATCTACTCAATATGTATTTCTACTCAGTATGGAATTTCTAATCTGAAACTTAGCCAGTTTACTTACAGGTCCACATCTCCTTGCTCAGATCACTAACTCTATGTACATTATCTGCCATCACCCTTTCAAAAGTCCAATACTTCTACCTACTTTAAGACTTATTCTCTTTATGAAAATCTCCACTGATTCGTTCTATAAATGTAGGGTAAACCAATGTCAATTTCCTATTTTTGATACTGTACTACAGTTATATAAAATGTCACCATTAGGGAAAGCTGAATGAAGGGAACATGGGATTCCATGTAGTATTTCTGCATCTTCCTATGAGTCTATTATTCAAAATATTATAGATATTTTACATTATTTCAAAATAAGAAGTTTAAAAAATATAGAATGGGCATCAGCTATATATATGCCAGGCATAAGTGGGGTGTTAAGGTCACACAGAAGAACACAATACATACTGAGCCTTCCATGCATGTTTACTTTATATCTGGGAGTGTTAGGGACTAAACTGTGTCCCCCTCCAAATTCACAGACTGAAGGCCCAACCCCCAATGTGACTGTGTTTGAAGACTGGGCCTTTAAAGAGGTAATTAAAGTTAAATGAGGTCATAAGGGTGTGGTCCTACTCCAAAAGAAATGGTGTCCTTACAAGAGGAGGAAGAGGCACTTGGAGTGTGGACATATAGAGAAAAAAGTCATGTGAAGACACAGATAAAAGGTGTCTACCTGCTTATCAAGCAGACCTCAGGAGAAATCAAACCTGCCAGGACCTTGATATTGGACTTCCGGTCTCCAGAACTGTGAGAAAATAAATTCTGTTGTTTAAGCTCCCCAGCCTGTGGTATTTTCCTATGGCAGACTTCACAGTCTAATACAGGAGTGAGGGATGAAGTAAAAATATTAAAGTGTGGTACCATATGATAAGCACTACAATAGCCATATGCCCAGAGACCAAGAAGCACAAATGAGAGGGACTAGTACTGCCAGGAGGCATAGGGAATGCTTCGTGGAACATCATTTCAGCTGGGTCTTCAGAAATTAGTGGTAATTTTACCACAAGCCAAAGACTAACTCTCTAAACCAAGGAAATTACAGAAGCCTACAAAGCATGGTGGATTTGGAAAATATTGAATACTTCAGATTGGTAAAGAATCTTAAGGATGAATGTGCAGGAGATAACAGCTAGAAGGATAATGTTGGTCTATTTCATAAAGAATGTTAATTTCAGGCTAAGAGTTTTGATTAAATGTGGTAAGTAACAGGGAGCTGTAAAATATTTTCAAGTAGGTAAGTAACATACCCAGATCCCCACCTTTGCAAAGAAACCCTCACTCATGGAAAACTGTAAATTCATTATAGATGTATACAGATTTAGCTACAAAAATGTTCACTAATAATTGTTTATCATACTGAAATCAGAAATTGTATATTTGACAAAAGGGGACTGATTAAGTAGGTGGCTATTAAAATATGTATAATATTTAATAATACAATAATGATTTAATGAACATTTTTTAAATGGGTTAAAAGCAGTAGGTACAGTATGACCCAATTTTATAAAACAAAAGTACATCTATGCAAAGAAAAAAAAATCTGGAAAGATGTATACACATACACATGCATAGACTATATATATGTATGTATATACACATACATAAATTTATATATAGCAGCATCTGTATCTGTTTCAGGGTGTTCGGATTATTAGTGATTTTTAATCTTTTTTTCCCATCTGAATTTCTAAGATTGCTACAAAACATTTTATGTGTGCATTAAAGATATGTTATTTTTAATAACGTTATTACAACTAAAATTCATACTTTAAAAACATATATTCAGTGGTTTTCAATACATTCACAGATTTGTGCAGCCATCATGCAACCTAATTTTAGAATATTTTTCTCACCAAAAAGAAATCCTCTACCTATTAGCTATCACTACCCATTTCTCCACCCCTACCCCACCCCTAGCCTTAGGCAACCACTAGTAAACTTTCTGCCTCTATGAATTTGCCTATTCTGGACATTTTATATGAATGGAATCATATAATATATGGTCTTTTGAACTGGTTTTCTTTCACTTAGTATAATGTTCTCAATATTTATCCATGTTATAGAATATTCTACTATATGGATGTGCCTCATTTATTTATTTATTCATCACTGATAAATATTTGGGTTGTTCCCATTTTTGGCTATCATGCTGCTATGAACATTCATAAATTGTTTGTTTTACGGTAGTACTAAAAATAAAGGAGGAATGTTAATTCAAGAAGACTACTGGTAGGCCATTCTAATAGCAATAGGAGACAAGGGCATTAAGTAAGTTAATAGCAGTGTGGACAATGAAAAGAAATACATTTGGGAGGTGCCACCATCAAGTTTTGGTGATTGACTGAAAATGGGGAATAAAGGAAACAGGGGTCATGGCCGTTCTGAGGCCCCTGGCCTGGGCATTGGGTAACATCATCCACTGAGATGAGACATACAGAAGGAGGTGAGGTGCACTCGGGCATGTGGAAGTGGAGAGGCCTGTGGGGTACTGATGGAGACATATGAAACCTGGAAGAAAGGCCAGACAGAAAGGTACAAACTCAGAAATCATGGAATGTAGGTGGTGATTGGATGAGACTGTCCAGGAGAGCATGAAGATGGAATCCTAATAGTCAAGAGACAGAAAAAGGGGCAAGAAGCCACATAGCAGACAGAAAAAGACAGGCCTGAGGGGTTCAGGAACAGTTTCCAATATGAAAGAAAGCCAAGGAATGAAAATGTTCTAAGGAAATGGTCTCTTCCATAAAAGGGTACAGAGCAGCCAAATGAGTTATAGGCAAAGCATTCACCAGATTTAGGAATTATGAAGTCACTAGTGGAAAGGTGAAAAAGCTACTCAGAGATCAATAATTGGAAAAATTTGGCCTCCTTTCAGAGAGGAGATACAGAGATGGGATGGAGGCAGAATCCATAACCTGGCTGCATACATTTACACAAGGAGTCCTGGGCAGGGAAGGATTTGGACTCTTTTATCAGGATAGAAATACAAATAAGCCCAATAAATACATGTTCATTATCTTTGAACAACTTATTTCCTTTTGGGAATAAAAACCATTAATTTTCCTGGTTTATGAAATGAGTCCTTGTTTTTTCTTTACCACCACTTCTAATATAATTACAGTTGTTTTCTTGGTAGTACTTTTGACCATAGTCCCTTCTTATCAGTTATATACATTTTTTGTAGGAAAATGTACACAGTACATGGAAAAGAAGGGGTAGGAGGATACTTAGTGCATGTAACCCTGCCACCCAGGGTAATTACCATTAACATGTACCTTGGTTTTACATGCTTTTGAACTAGAAGCTCAATCTTTTGTTTTCTGCCTTCGCTGACTTAGAAAGACCTATCCTGCTTCCACATCAATGTATCTACCTTTATTTCCTTGTGTTTTGTGATCTCATTTTTTTACATTTAAATCTCTTAGCTATCAAAAATGTGCTGTAGCACATGGTATAGACTAGGTAATCTATTTTTTTTCTCCAAATGGCAGGCCAGTTCCTAGCACCATTTTTAAACTCACTTGTCCTGTCTCCACTGCTCTCAAATGTCACAGAAGAACATGAGGTCCAAGTTCAGATTAGTACATTCTAAATTGTTATATATTTAATTGGCAGAGAAGGAAGTGGATTTTCCTGCTTCTAGAAGTTCTGATTATCCCAACTGTAGTCACAGAAAAGCAAAAGCATAACATGAAGTTATTCACTCAAAAACTAAGATTACTTATAAAATCAGTTTCTACTCAAGTATCTTTCCACATTTAACACTAGATGAATCCCTGGTTGCTTTCAACTTTTTACATGGGTCCATCTCTCACCAACTTTTGGAAATTGTTGCAAATACAACATAATGGGCTACAGAGGGAAATTACAAATCTTGCAAATGATACAAGATTTGAAGCAGCTGAAGTGTCATTAGAGATGCAAGGACAGTGACCAGCGAAATCTGGCAAACATTCCAATTAATCAAGAGAAAAAAAATTGACCAGAGGATGACAGGATAGATGTTTCCGGAGAAAATGTTTTGCATACGAAAGGATTAAGAAAGACCCCACCTAGGGAAATGGATGATACCTTGGAATATTTTTTCCTAAAAAGGACCCTCTCTTTGTAAAGGTGCTTGTAAGGTCAAATGTGAGTATCTATCAACATGCCAAAACAAACAAAGACAAAATCATACAAAGTTCTTTCACTGTTGTCTCTAAGAATTAGCACGTAATTATAGGCATAACATAAATTTTGGGAAACACATGATAAAATAAACTTACTATTAATTTTAACTTTCCTTATTTTTCAGCTGAACCTTTTTATTTTCCCAAATATAAACAATAAAATGTTGGTTCCAGTTTCAGGTAGTCTTCTTCTAATACCAATTAGTCTGAAACCTTCCATACATTAATCAATTCTGAATGTTCTATTTGGTATACCAAGCTCCCTTGTGGTAACTGCAACATTGCCTGCCATTCACTGTAACTTTTGTAACAAGTGTCCCAAAAAGGCAAATTTTATACTCTTCTTTTTTAAAATTTCTTGTTTGATATTACCTTTTTTTCTCTTCTAGCTCCAGAATTCTTCTGTCAAATTCTCACAAGTGCCTTTTAGATTTTACATTAGTATTTATACTAATTATTAATAGAAGCTCACAATTTGTGAGAATTTGCTGTGTGAAGCACTTACTAAGCATTTTCCAAGTACTGTTATATTTAATTTGGCTAAACACTCTGGTTAAGTATCATTATTATTCCTACTTATAATTGAGAAAAACTGAGAAGCTGACAAGCTAAGAAACTTGTCCTGTATTACATAACCGCTAAAGGACCAACCTAGCTCATGTACTTCTAAAGTCAAAGTCTGCTTCACAATAGCACAGTTGACCCTTGATCAGTGCAGGGATTGGGAGTGGTGACTCCCTGTGCAGTGGAAAATCCATATATAAGTTTTGACTCCTCAAACACTTCCTAAGATCCTACTGTTGACTGAAAGCCTTACTGATGATATAAATGGCTGACTGGAATACATTTTGTATGTTGTCTGTCTTATACACTATATTCTTCTAATAAAGCAAATAAAGAAAATGGTATTAAGAAAATCATAAGAGAAAATACATTTACAGCATTGTACTGTATTTATTTAAAAAATCTGCATAAAAGTGGACCTGTCCAGTACAAAGCTGCGTTGTTCTAGGGTCGACAGTATTTAACCATTTTGGAAGTCACTCCTTTTTTAAACAAAAATGAACAAATAGATTCAGAAGCTATTTAGTAATTTTTCCTGAGGCCTTTCCTATGCTGAATGTCCAAATTTCTTAAATGAAAGACTCCAAACTTATAAAAGTTCAAATAAAGTATAAAACCTGACACACTGACAATATGAAAGTAAACACCAAATGCCTTACCAAGAATCTAAGTGAGACCTCAGAAAGCTAAATTTAAATGCTACTGAAATGGGTCATTTGGAAGAAGCCTCAAAATAACATCAACCCATAAGGCAAAAAGGTCATTAACTCAAATTTAAAATACTAAAAAGTGGGAGCTTTAAATTTATTTCCCCAAAGGATAGAATAGATACCTTATTCAAACTTTTACTCTCTAATTTCTCCCACTCACTTAATAGAGTAAAAACGCACAAAATACTAATTTTGGGGTGGTCCATATCACATCTCAGAGTAAGTTTTCCGACTCATACCTGTGAAAAGGTTCATCTTATTTATCAAACTGTCTTTGCTTTCTGCCCCCACCCCAAATTGGCTTCCTTAAGGCCCAGCAATGCCAAAGCAAGTACAGTTGAAGCTATGGCCCCCTGCAACTTCTGATTCAATGGAACACATTAAGAGAATAGTTCCTTGAGGCACTTGACCAGCCTGGATTGTCCTTAAGCCCTTTTCCTTGCTCAGTTTGCTCTGCCTGACCTGCTATGGCCCCACACCATCTCTTCAAGCTTCCATCTGATGGGCCATCATAAACCCCTCCACTTCTTGCAGGGCAAAGCATCACTGAGACACATAAAGGTTAAAAATCCATACAGATGGGGTACCTGGGTGGCTCAGTTGGTTAAGCATCTGCCTTCAGCTCAGGTTATGATCTCAGAGTCCTGGGATCCTGGAGTCCTCAAACCCTGCATCAGGCTCCCTGATCTGCAGGGAGCCTGCTTCTCCCTCTCCCTTTGCCTCTCCCTCCACTGGTATTTCTCTCTTGTGGTCCCTCATTCTCTCTCAAATAAATAAAGTCTTTAAAAAAAGGAAAAAAAAAAAACCCATACAGAAATGGCAAAAAGTTCCATTATTCATGAGGTTAAAATGACTCGTCTCCAAATACTGTAATTTAGGCCCATCTACGTGTGCATTAAGTCTTACATATGTGCCTGACAGAGTCAAGTCTTAGCTGTAATTAGGGTCAGTGATATATCACCCTAGACACTGAGGTCATAAAAGGAAACCTCTGACCATCGGCAAATTCTCAGGGACAGAGCAGGCAACAAATGTATCACAAAGCCAGCTAGACCACTAAAGGCATTCACATTTCAATTTTTTTAAAACACCACCCTGGTGGCCCTCTATGACTCTTGCTCTAAGGGGATGCACACAGCTGAGATTAGAGAAAGGACATTTAATGAAAGTGCAGTATTCTCCAGCAGAAAAAAAATGCAAATATCAGAGCTACAGATAGGAGACAGGGAAGTTTAATTATTCTACAATTAAAAATAGATATATACCCAAAAAAGGGTGAGCTAAATCTTGATAGAGCATCTGAAGGTTGATAAAGGCAAACAGGAGAAATGTGAGGCAAAAAGTCCATAAGGTAATTCCCAGTGGGAAAGATTTTCAAACTGTGGATGCCAGGGAGGATGTGGTCATCATGGCCTTTACTGGAGCAAAGAAAGGGCACATCCAAGGTGCCGGGCTCATAAAGTCATGAGGCTAAAAAAGACCAAGGGTTTTTTATTCTGAGATGTTTATCCATCTGCCATTTAATAGGGAACATGGTAAAATGACACACACTCCTGCCTTGTAATACCAACCACTAAGTCACTTCATCTTCCTAAGCCTCAGTTACCTCAGCTGTTAAGAGAGGGAGGTGAACCAGATGATCTCTGATATCCTGCCCAGCTTTTAAAAAAAGATCATGTCAGTGAAAAATGCTTGTAGGCTTCTGCATTCAGTAACCCACTCCTTTCTAATATGCTACTTTCCCTTCGTGTATTCTGAAACAACTATGACAGCTACACTAACTCTGTAAATTGCACAATTACTGGCTTGCAGTAACAGAGTATTTCTTATTATCTCTGTGATGGTGAGGATCATGGCACCTACATAGATAACAGAAATGAAGAACAAAATGAAGATCAATCTTTAACATATTCCTCATAGCAAAGACAAGACACTGTATGAAACTGTTTCTGCCCTTTTCCTCCCACACTGCTAGACTGATTTAAGACAGAAGAAGGCCAGATCAAGCACAGCTTACAGAGAAGGAAGTTCAGGCTGGAAGTGTATTTGTAGCACTATGGTCTGTGTGGTCTAGAGGGAAGCACAGTGGGCTAGATCTGGATTCTAGACTGACCACTTCTGGTCACCATGTAAATCTGGGCAAGTCATCTAGCTTTTCCTAAATTTGCTGTTTATAAACAGTAATAATTTTATATGTTTCTTCTACCTCAGAAATGTGCTAAGTATAGAAATAAGTGTGTGAAAATTTTGATTTCTAGGGAGGAAAATATATTATAGGTGGTAATGGAGCATGTTAATGAAAGCGCTGATTTAACACTTTTTTAAAACTCACTACTATAATTAGATCAAAGCAAGCGGGACAGAGAATCACTCAACCAGAGTCAAAAACTGGGTCAAGTAGAAGCAATGAAGCCCATGACAGTGCAGCACAGATGCACAAAGCCTCAGTCTCCCCAGTGGACTGACCTCGGCTAGACTAGGCTTGAGAGGCACAGGCCTGGCTTATAGACTCCTGGTTGGGGAACAATAACATTTTCCATCTACCTGCATTTTTTCATTTCTCCCTCCCTCCCTTCTCTTCCTCCTTTCCTGTGCTCCTTCCTTCCACACACTGAAAAATTTTGCACCAAAAGAGCTTACATGGACATGGCCCTCAAGCTGCTTCTAAACTTAGTTATTTAAGCAAATGACTAAAGTTTCATAATCAATAAATGTGACTAAGGGAGCATATGTTCTCTCCAGGTGTCAAAGTCTTTGCTCACAGCATTGCCACTGGCCATTCTCGAAGAGAATCGGGCAGGGAGGCAGAGAAAAAAGGGCAGGGCTGCCCAGGCACTAACAGGTAGGTATGCTAGCCAGTCAGGGGACTGATCCCATCTCTTTCTTAAGTTTTCTCTTGTATATATTTGTCCTTCTCTTTCAAGCTTCCTTTGTTTCTTCAACTGGTGAGGAAGGAGGGAGAGCTATGTACTGAGTGCTGAACATAGTAAATATTTTTCATTTACTATCTCATTAAGACTAAATATTTATTTCTAATGAAAATAATCCTGTAATAGGGTACAAAGACAGATGAGTAGAGGTCAAAGGACCAGTTAAGGGAAGATAACAAGGGAAAGATGAAGAGGGGCTAAACTGAGATAAACTATATTACAACTGTTTCTATATGGAAAGACATTTCTATTCTGAAATGTCATATTTGGAATATTTTGGAATAAAAGTTAGGTTCTATCCAAGTGTAAATAAGGTAAAAAAAAAAAAGATTTCAAACCATGGAATACAGCAACTTATGATGCCAAACCAGCTATTCTCCCACCCCCAAATTATAGACTGAATTATATGTATATCTATAACAATGGTAAGAATCACAGCTTTACTTTTTGAGTGTGTCTCTATCCCAAGCATTGTGCTAGGCGCTTTATGAACATCTAAGGCCCCAGTAACAAGGAAGGCATTATTACACCTACTTTTAAAAGGAAGAAAACTAAAACTCTGGAAAGCTAACTAATATATCCAGGGTCACATAAGCAGTAAGGGATAAAGGCAGGACCCAAACACTGGTCTGTCTGCCTCCAGAGTCTGTGCTTATTAGATTATGCTATGCTGTCTCCATGTTTATCTTTTTAAGTTTTTGCTTGCATTCCTTTTTACTTCTAGGAATGCTGATTGAGGGGAAAAGGAAGCAAGAGGAAGAGCATCAGCATGGTGGGGAGGGGCACACAAGGCATGTAAGAAGGAAGAAGAGAAAACCACAGCACTTCTCATACCATGGTCCTTGCTTTAGAAGGAAATAGAAACTACAGCTGTTGCACTGAATTAATGTGTTTACTTTATATTCCTTGCTATTGCTATAAAGACAGACACTAAAAGGGAGCTATTGCCTCTGAGGGACCCAAGTGCAGCACCATCGATTCTTAGCCTCTCTGACCATGGAAAGGGCTGACTTAGGATGCCCATGGCCAGCACTGACTGCTCATGTTGGGGCAAGCTGGGTCTCTCTCTCTCCTTGGCCTGTAGGTGCCACATTTCTGCAGCCTGTTCACATACCCTGATCCTAGTCTTCTTCTTCTCTTCCCCCCACCTTATTCTGATGACCACAATCCAAGCAAAGAGCAGTGCGGATGGGACTCACTCATCTGGATTACATTAGTTGCTTGTATTATACTATTTACATTTATGAAACATGGTATCGCGAGACCACATTCAGTAAAACTTTTCCTTAAAAATAGTTTTATTCTTTAATCCACTTTTTATTGGTTAGAAGCAAGACAAAGTGGATCATATATTTAAAAGCAGAGGGCAGAAAAAAGACATATCATTCTAGAAATGTCTAGCAAGCAAATACCCCAAGAATATTTATCCAAGTGGTTACCCTGGGATATCTGAGGGGAAATGTGAAAGCAATTTTCTTGGCTATCATCACTTTAATATGAAATGCAAACCTCAAATACAACCTCAGGCACATTCCTTTAATTTGTGAAAAGTAGTCATGTTTAGGGAGCACGGACAAAGCTCTTACCTGGCATAACCATGGTCTGCGGAGCCGCTGCATCCGTACTTAAGCAGAGACGTCCACCTTTGGCTAATCTATCGCAGAGCAAGGCGATATGTTTCTTCAGTCGGCTTGTGTCTTTGGGTATGTTCAGCTGACTGCTGAGGCTCAAAGCCTGCTCCTTTGAACTCTTTGATAGGCAAGTCTTTAAGAGGTGGGAAATGGCAGCATCCACGGTTTCTTCCCAGCCCTGGAAGCAAAAACTAATGTTGAATTTACGCAGAGACAACAAATGAGCAAAGTAGGCACTTTACCGCTAAACAGGTTATAAGATGGAAGTGTTTATGTCCCAGTGTTGGGGGCCTGTTGAGAATTTGGTTTCTAAAATATTTCCTACCAGTCTGATTTTTGAATTCTAGCTCTGTTGGCTGTTTGACCTTGAGCAAGTTACTTAATTTCTCTTAGCCTCATCCTTATCTACAAATGAGGATACTAAGAGTCTGCAGCTCCAAAGGCTGAGGTGATTAAATGAGATGGTATATGAAAATCATTTAGTCCTATGTCAGACATAAGGCATAAATAACAATAACACTAATAATCTCAGGTATAGGTATATTTGATCATCTGGATCCTAAAGCTGCCAGGATTATAGTTCATTTTGCTTCATCTTTCTACTGAAGGAGAACTGGCCAGCACAAGGAGGACCTTTGGAGATCTTGGGGGAAACTGGAATGAAAGGAAAACCCTAGTGTCTCTCTCAGTTACTAGACCCACTGTCTTAGGGTTGCAGGTGGAAACCAGAGGAGTTTATTTCAAGAGGAATTTTTGAGACACAAGCCTATCTAGAATCACTTCACTGTCCAGGTGACCAAAAAATGACACAAAGTGAGGAAGTGGGCCATAGACCCCATTTTTGCTGGGACTAGTATGGTTGTGCTATAGTGCAGACTTCGAGAAGTACAATGCCACCTTAGCACCATGAAGGCTGCCATCCTAGTAATACCAATGCCGGGTGGGGACCCCATCATAGAGGGTACCAGCACCAGCAGGACTGGCATGAGGAGGCACCACACTCAGATGGATTCAGATAATAAGACAGCAAGAAGCAGGAGGAGTCAGCTCAAGAGCTCCCATTGGACATTGCCAAGGAGTCTTGGAGATAGCTGTGTAAGATTTTCATAGAGGTTTGGAGGTCCTAAGCAGCACAATAGGCAAGCCTAAGTGAAATCTTGGTATTGTTACCAATGCCATTTGCACCCAGAGATTGGTAAAACCCAGATCACCATAGGTATGACAATCAAAATGAAACTATAAAGGAAAACACTAAATGAATTTATTTATATAGAATGCTATAGAATAATCAAAGCCCCTTATATAAGAGGTAAGAAACCTGAGACTCAGATGAAACCCCTGGGAAGCCTACTGTTAGCACTGCTCAATCCTCAACCTTAACAGGTAAACCAACTTTCAAATACCCAAACTGGATTAGGTTACTTCTCACCCTGTGCTGTAGTGACGGCTGCATGTTTGGTTTCCCCACAAGAATGCCTGGAGTTCTCCGCACCCCTAGCACTATGCTTGATAAATAGAGGGTGATCAAGAAATGTGTTAGCTGGACAGAGAGATTGTTAAGACACAGAACTAAGTTGGGAGGACTTTGGAGTCCAGTCTTGTGGGATTTTCCTAGGACCTTGTTTGCAATAGCAACCATCTGCACAGGCATGGTTGTCTTCACAGTTCAAAATTACTACTTTTGGAGACAGTTCACTCCTTTCAGGGACATGTATAACCTTCAGAAAGCTATTTTTATAGTGAGCCAAAACCTGCCCCGTTGGCCCTGAGTCTACCCTCCAGAGCCATGCACAATAAATCTAACCTCTCTTCTACGTGATAGCCCTTTATATCTATGAAGACAGCAATTCTGTACCCTCTCCTCCAGAATAAATAGCCTCAGTTCCTCCAGCTCTTCCCTATATAAACATGGTTTCAAGTTTTCTTTCCATCCTGACAACTGTATTTGAATGAGTTCCAATTTTAAATACTTAAAAATTTATACAGCTAACTAGAGAACCCCAAACTGACCCCCAAGACACCAGGCTGGGGTTGGAAATGCAGGGTAGGAAACAGCCATCCCTCCCAATTACTGCGAATTCTCCCCGCCAGCCTGGCCTTTGGTTGCCTCTGATCTCTTGGCACCTGCCTCAACTCTTGATTCACAATGAGCGACCAGATGACTAAACTCTGGACCTTTTCCATACTCGCCACATGTCTTCCTTCTGCACCTATGGAGTTGGTTCTTTACACTTAAGTGCGAATTCCATGTATGTCCACTGGAGAACTTCCCAATAATTGCCAAACTTAAGGGTTTTTACCCTACTGAGCCATTATAGATACTACTGGCCAAATTAGGGTACAAATTAATTACAGTGATCTTGAAAATCATTTCAAGAGATGTCAAAGACTGTGAAAACGCTTCTCACCCCAAACCACTGAAGAATAATAAACCATTAGTTACCACAAAGACATCTCTACATAACCACCCAAATCTAAACTAGACCACTACCTAAAACTGAATTTGTATTTCAAGATAATGGGTTTAAGACAAAATAGTAAACCAAGTGAACCAGAGAATATATTTTCAAGTTGCTTTTGGAGCCACTGACAAAGAGTGGCTATTGGAGTATTAAAAGGTAAGATCTTTGCATATAATTTTGCATTTGTGGGGGCTGTGGTCATTGCAGCATTAAAACAGTTCCTACTATTTTATAGACTATTTGTCTAAGCAAACTACTATTTCAATAAGTAGATTACAGTAGCATTATTAGATAATTTAAGTTGATATGGCATTTAGTTAACATAGAGGTACTATGAATTTCCTCTCTTACTGCCAACTTGCAGATCAAGTAAAAAACCATGTCATGTTTAGGTAGTTGGCATGGATATTTCTTTAATATAATGAGGCATAATGCCAATACTTCAGAAGAATTGCTACTAAAATATAGGACTATTATTTAGAAGGACTATATTGTTAAGTAAATTCAAAATGATAATAGAGGGTATGAAGGAGGACATATATTACATGGAGCACTGGGTGTTATATGTAAACAATGAATCCTGGAACATGACATTGGGAACACTGAAAAGAAATTTTTAAAAAGAAAGAAAATTTTAAAAAAACAGTAAAAAACTCTTCAAAATGAAAAAAAAAACTAATGATGTACTGTATGGTGACTAACATAACAATAAAAAAAAGGAATGTTTATGAGACAAATGAAGAGACTTTGAAATGGGAGTTTTGTTAAATAAAAATGCAATGTGATAATTTGCTGATCAAACACATAGCATACTTAACCTCATGAGATGTGAGACAAAAATATGTGGAAATGCAGAATCTTCAAACGTGAGAAGCACCTTAAAGGTAAGCTATTTTAACCATTTTTTTGGTGCTTGAATCCACCACCTTTATTTACAGCTCTCAAATTAACAAGTTTAATGTTCAGTTTTAATGTCTACAAACACACACACACACACAGACACACACTATGCACACACCTAACCTTTATCCTTTATAGCTGAGTATCAATTGTACTAATAATTTTGCCTCTTCTAATTCTAAGAGTGGAATAAAAATCTTAATTTTGGGGAAACTGTGCTAGAAGTAGCTGGAAGGGGAGAAAATACAAAGCATGTGTACTTCAGTAAGAACTGATTTTAGTTTTCAAATCCTAGCTATCCCATGTGTGGCTTTTAGAAAACAACAGCAGGTAGTAAGTAAATAAAATGTAAATAAACTTAAGGGGCACCAGGGTGGCTCAGTAGGTTAAGCATCTTCCTTCGACTCAGGTCCTTGTCTCAGGGTCCTGGGATAGTCCTTCCCACCCCCGTCAGACTCTCTGCTCAGTGGGGAGTTGGCTTCATTCTCTCCCCCTGTGCCACCCCACCCCTCACTCATGCTTAGGCTCTCTCTCTCTCTCTCTCTCTCAAATAAATAAATAAATAAAATCTTTTAAAAATAAAAAAAAAATTTAAATGTTCATGTTACTCTGTTTTTATCTTCTTTAAAACCTCTGTCCGTATTAGAAGTTGATTTTTTTATTAGGGTTTTTTTTGGGTGCTTATTTCATCTAGTTTAGTATTGATAATTAGGGTTTTCTTTTGCTCCCAAGGTCTTGGCTCAACCCTATGCAGTAATTTTACTTTTGTCTTAGTCCTTGCTGCCTGAGCCCCTACACTGGGAGCCTGCTTCTGTCACTACTTGATGGACTGGGTCTGCCTTGGTCCTACCAAATGCCCTCTAAGGAACTGGACCCAACAGGTGTGACCCGGCTGCTTGACTTGTGTAATGCCAGCCTACGTGCTGCATGCTTCCCCCAACAAGACTTCCCAGTCCTTAGCGTTCATATTTCGTCTGCTGGTGTGGAGGCTGCTATACACCATGCTGGTCCCTGATGCCTCTCTGTACCAGTGTGACGTCCCATTTCCATGAGCCAGCTTTTAAAATTCAAGGCATTGGCCTCTCCGATCTGTTTCTCCTCCTGACTAAAGTCAGTCCACTGAGCTATGCTTTCTGCTAACCGGAGAGCAGGCAGCCATGGCTGAGTTTCTGACTTCTGCTCTACCTGCCCTGATACTCTGCGCTGGTCACTATGCCTAAATAACCACACAAGAAAGTGGCTTATGAGAAACAGTGAGAAGCAGCAAGTTTGACCACATTTGTAAAGTTAATTTCCTAGTGTATCAACCAAAGTAACCCAAGGGAAAAAGTAAACCAGAAGAGTATTCTCAGAACACCTATGTATTAAGACAACCGAGTTGAAGTCAGCTGCCCCTAGGATACTAGGTTCTGACTTAACCTTATTTACCTCAACTGCCCCTTCACTGTATGATCTCAGATAAATCATTTAATCTCTGTGGGCTACATGTGAGGTCTGCACAGAACAGGAATAACACTATTTGCCATGCCAATGTGAATGATAAGGCACTCTGAAATTGTAAGTAGAAGATACTACGAAAAAAAGCACATATATTCAATCCTACTTTTTAAAAAATTAGAAAATACAAACATACCATTGAAATACAATGTACAAAGTAACATCTTTAAATTGTTATTCAAATTATAAACGTCTGCAGATTTATGTTTATAATGGAAACACTACCACAACCTTAACTATAGTAGTATGGGGGGGGACACAAAATGCAGTTACTAACTGTGTACTTTGTTCTAAGGGAGAGAAGAAAGGTAAAAGAGGAGCTCTGTCTAAAGCAGTAAATAGAGACTATGTAGCCATTAACCAGGTTTCAGCTAAGGGGATAAAAACTATCAGAAATATCTTACATTATAAATTTGAAGTAAAATAACCTTTACAGCATATTCATTTATCTGAAAAATAAAACCGTATCAAAGAAGAATAAAATTCCTCCTGAACCGATGTAAAGGATTCACAATGAGAAGTCTTTGGTATTTATGATTGCTCCAGGGAGTCTTACAGTCATTAATACTTTGTATTACATAGTATCGTGTCATACTCAGCAAAGATAAGCTAAAAATAACCACAGGAAGAGTCACTGCAAACCCAAGTACAAATAAAACTTAGTGCTATATTTGTAAATTATACATTTTAGAACACAAGAGAATTTTTCAGGATTTATCTAGGTTCAGGATATTTCCGAAGAATAGACTTGTATTCAGTGAATCTTCCTCTCATGCAGAGGGTTCAAAATGTTGAGCTATTTACCTTTGAAAAGTCCCTTTGAACTTAAAATACAATAAAATTAATTTTTTAAAAATGATACCAAGCTGAAGGGGATTAAAAGTACATATATGGTAATGAGCACTGAGTAATGTCTAGAATTATTGGTTCACTATATTGTACACCTAAAACTAATAGAATACTGTATATTAACTATACTGGAATTAAAATTCTAAAAAATAGGGGAAAATGACCAAAAAATAAACATAAACCTTTAAGAATTAAAAAAAAGAATGACACCAAGCTGTCTGGCCTCTATGGCATTTTAATAATTTAAACTGAAGTGATTTATTGCATTTTTGGAGTACTCTACTTCTTTGCCATGATTCAAAAGCTGTAGAAGTCTAATTCACATTTCAACCCAAAGTAGAACAGGGTACTGGGCTTATCAACACTGCTTTGTGAAAAATGAAGCACACTGCTTCCTAATGGATGACAATCTAAAAACTCTGGCAAACAGAAGACAAGTGACCTTCATAGAGTTTATCTGCAATACAACCAGAAAGCCCGAGGTTGTTTCAAACCAATGTACTCTAATCCTGTTTTCTTAAGCTTATGTATTGCATTGGAACTGTACTCCCATTCTGACCCCAATGTTATCTACAGTAGATTACTTGAATTATCATAAAACTTGATCCTGGATAGCCATATTCATTTTTTCTTTTTTAAAGATTTATTTATTTATTTGACAGACAGAGACCACAAGCAGGCAGAGAGGCAGGCAGAGAGAGAAGAGAGGAGGAAGCAGGCTCCCTGCTGAGCAGAGAGCCCAATGCGGGGCTCGATCCCGGGATCGTGGGATCATGACCTGGGCCAAAGGCAGAGGCTTTAACCCACTGAGCCACCCAGGTGCCCCAGCCATATTCATTTTTTATGTTTTATTTATTTATTTATTTATTTGAGAGAGAGAGAGATACAGAGAGAGTATGAATGGAACATCTAGGGAGAAGGGACTCCCCATTGAGCACGGAACCTGATGGGGCATTGACGTAGGGCTCAATCCCAGTACCCTCAGATCATGATGGGAGCTGAAGTCAGACATTTAGCCAGCTGAGCCACCCAGGTGCTCCCAGTCATACTCAGTTTTAAAACAAAACATCAGTGATGTCCATTGGAGCCCACCTTCACTAAGCACTAATAATTGCTTCAGGAAAAGCTCCTGATCAACATGCACTATTCAGAAGCAAATTACAAAAAAACATTAAGACTGAAAAATCAAATTGATAATAAAGATTCCAGAGGAAAGCTGCTTCGAGCAATGGTAGATTAGCTAATTTTGACTAATTATTCCACTGAAAATAACTAGAAACAAATATATAAAAATAATTTCTTTGAAGGTAAAATATAGGGGACAACAGAGGCCCAAGAAAGTGAAACCCAAGAAGGTGAGTCCTGAGTTTGATGCTGCTTTTCCCACCGAGGTCATTAGCCTGACTAACATGCATCACTGATCCTTCACTTTTTGCCATTTCAAGCTAATGACTTATGCTTACTTATAATTTCCATGTAAGAGTCAGCACAGATCATGAAAATTGCATTGGCTTAGAAGTCAGAAGACCCAGGCTGAACTATGGAAGCTCTCCTTATGAACTGTTTGTCTCTAGGAAAATTATTTTAGTTGTCTGGGTCTCGGTCTCCTCATCAGTTAAAAACCAGAAAACTAAACTGGGTTTTAGAAAATATCATATGAGGTCTTCTCCCAGAAAATTTATGGGCAAAATTAACATATTCACAGAACCAAAATTTAAATCAGCTTCTGGAGTCAAATGAATAATCTGCATATAATTAAATAAGATTTTACTCCATATGATCTATGCCAGTTTAGATGGTCAAACTTTCAGAAGAATTCATCAAAGCTTTCGTACCTGCAAAACTACTGAAATTAACACCTAGGGATGGTCTTAGGACACCATGTCCCCTGAAAACATAACAATGGTCAGACTTGACTCTGATGAGTCTGAATTATAGTTGCTTGTTTCAGGGACCCACTATTATGAATACTTGGAGCAGCCACTCCTATAATAAAATCGTAAGACACATGGGGTTACAGACTCCCTACATACCCACATATCTGATGGAGTCTGGGGAACCTTAACAAAGTCAGGACACGAGAAGGACCATGTGAACAAAGTAAAGGCATCAACTCCTCCCCTGATGATGCTGTGTTCTTAGCAATCTCAAAGAACAAGGAATGACCAAACTCAGGGGAAATTGTCCAAAAATACATGAAACCACTGATTTAAATGTGAAGATGTACAGGATCCTTTTCTTTCTGTTTTTCTCTCCTCCCTTTAATTAGTTTGGATTCTTCAGAACCACCCAGTAGCTTCACTATTTTAAGATGTGACTACCTACTTCTTTCTCGGTCAAGGCTAATGGATCTGAAACAGCTACAAGAAGGTCCACATACTAGGTTTCTATTTCTATTTTCTTTTAAACAGAATTCTGGAGAAGAAAGGAAATAAGGCATTTAGAATGATATCTGAAGTTACTGAATGGCACATCATTCAATGTTAGTGTCATTTTTTACAGTGATCAAGCTAAGGTAACAGAAATACAACAGCACAAATCTCAAAGTTCAATAGTTATTATTTACAAGATAGTATGTTTATCCCTATATTGTTTGTAATTTTAAATGTCTTTGTCCATTTAATAAAGCACTAATTTGAATCAATATAGTCATTCATTTATTTTATGAATATTTAGAGTGGGCTGATACAAGACATTACACTAAATATTGTGAGGTTAAAATCAGATATGCATTTTATCTTCAAGTAACTTTCACTCAAGTAATAACATAAGAATATATACAAAAATATGATGAGGAAAACAGAATGTATTTGTTAAAAGGTACAGGTAAAGTGCTTTTCAAATGATTTTGTTTTAGCCTCCTTCCTAGAAGAACATCAAGAATTACCTGCCAATAAGTTATTCAAGATAGGTCTTTACACTTGTCTACATAATAAGGTAGTTTCCCATTAGTTTGGTGCAAAAATCAATATATACATTGAGTTCATTCCAGTGCTATGTGAAATAAACCACAAGTCAATTAAATTTGTCCATTAAATTTTCTACTACAGAATCCAACACAGGGAGACATAAGTACAAAATATAAGTAATAGTTATCCTTGTTAAAGTAGTCAACTTGGAGGAAAGTAAAACTTCAGTATGATCAAGTCTTCTGCTTATTTTTTAACTGGATTATCCATTTTTTATGTTGAGTTTTATAAGTGTTTCATGTATTTTGGATACCAACCCTTTATCAGATATGTCATTGCAAATATCTTCTCCCATTTGAAGACGTGAACAAACATTTTCCCAAGACATATAGATGGCCAACAGGCACATGAAAAGATGCTCAATATCACTGATCACCAGGGTAATACAAATCAAAGCTACAGTAAAATACCACCTCATACCTGTCAGAATGGCTAAAATCAACAACACAAGAAACACCAGGTATAAGCAACGATGTGAAGGAAAACAGCCTAATAAGTTTTTTTCCTATTTACGTGAAATCTGCTTCTGGTCAAGAATGTCTACTCCAAGATGGAAAGCCAAGGCCTTGCCTTTTTCAGTAACTTTCTCGTCCCCAACTCAAACTACTCAGAGGTTCCCTCTTAATAAAAAATGACTATAATTATAATTTTTAGTCTGTACTTACAATTACATTCCATCAATTCCAGGAATTTTCCCCCCCACATTTTAACATCTCTGAAATAGGGATGTATTTAATCTAACAACTGCTGGCTTCCAGGCTCCAATAATGCTATCAATATCAGTGTCTGTGTATGCACAATCTTTGTCCAAACTGTTCTTATATTGTCATTTCAACTGACATGTGTGCAATGCTCAGATGCTGAGACTCTCCTATTGAACTGTCATTTAAGATATCTTTTTAAAATTATGCTATGACTTACTGAATAAAAAAGTTGAAATGGGGCAGTAGGAAGTATAAATTTGAAATTACTGAAGCAAATATTCATGACAGAAGAATGACAACAATTCATATTATCTTGCAAAAGCAAAAGCTAAGTGCTTTCCAGGATGTAAGACAAGAAGATACAGATAGAAAAAATGTGTTGTATTTTGTTACTAAGATACATGCACACAGGTTACCATCCTGTGCCAACCAATACAATTTAAGTAGGAGAAGTTACCAAATCCCTGGAATAGATGTGGTTTGATTAACTAATGTATTACATAGAACTACTGTTCAAGCAATAAACATCAATTTGCCTAAAATTTCCCGTTAACTCTGGATGGAAGCTACTCAGCTTTCATCAACATATGATTCAACTGAGGGCAAAAAAAATAAGGCTTTGATCGTCAAAAAGAAAAGTATTTAAAATAGATATCAGAGGCTCCAAAAAAAATCAGGAGGGCAACAGTGGCATGCTCTTAAATGCTGCATCAACAATGCTCTTTGTGGCACAGAGGTCACACACACGGCACATAGGATAATGCTTTGTGGATAAACGTGGATAGCAATGACATTTAGAGTTTAAAGATGAGTTAAGAGAATAAAATTTTGAATGTGAAGAAGTGTCAAGAACACTTCAACCAATTTATTCGCTTGATTCAGGCACAAGAGTAACAGATGATAAAATGTATGCTTTAATAAGTCTAAAAGAGCTCCTTCAATACTTATTAAAAACCTTAAGTGACCAAAAATACTATGTCATAGTTTAATTGACAGTGTTTTTTTTTTTCTAAGAGTTCCATAAAATAATGCTGTGACTTATAGCACCTTATTGTTGAAAAACAGTAGTAGTACTAATAGCTAATAATTTTTAGGTGACTGTCATATGCCCGGCTCCACATTTGGTATTTTACATACAGTATCTCAATTAGTCCTTACAGGAATCTGGACAGGTATATAAAGGGTATCCTCATAACAACTGCACACCTTTGACAAGTAGTTCCCAAATGAGGTCACAGATATAATGCAATTTTTAAAACATGTTTTAGTACTTCTGTACTTGTAGTAGTAAGTAGCAGTATTTTGGTCTTCCAGATGATATAGATAACTAAATATCAAAACCCTGAACCTGAAAATGATGATGGAGACACCCATGGGAGGCTCAGTAAGTGGTCTATTTCACTGAGACCAAACAAGCAAGGTAATTTTCAGTTACTTTGTGTGAAAAATAGAATTTGGATTATGTCTTCTTGAGGAAGAAAAACCTTAGTATATATTTTTTTTCATTAAATGTTTACTGTGCTTCAGTCAACCATTTGTAGTGGGCCACAGCCAAACTTAAATATGCAATAAAGAGAATATAGTACAGGAAAGGACATAGCTGCAATGCAAAAAGAAACTCCATGTGCAACAGCTACTCAGATGCTGATATGGCTCTGCTTCCAGCCTAACTGTGGGAAAAGCAGTGAACCTCTGGTTCTAAACACCTCTGTCTGAACTGGCAGATTCCTCACCCTGCACAAACTGTTTTCCATCAGACTCTGGGCATGCCTTCATGAGAAAAGGCATTGGAGAGCCAAGTTCTCTCACTTTCTTAATCCCATGTTCTCCCTCTGAACCATTTGTTTACTGGTTCAGTAGGATTATAAAGTGAAAGCAAGCTGAAATAAAATCTCAATGGTCATTCTCACCTCTCTTCAAAGCAGAGCCAGTCCTTAGAGTCTGGTCTAGTTCACCACTGTATAGATAAGGAAACAAATGCTTAGACAGTTCCATAATTTGCTTAAGGATGTAGAGCTAGTTAAGTATTTGCTCTAAAAAGGGGGAGGGCGTGGATTTGAACCCCAGTCTGACATAGTACCTATTCAAACCACAGTTTGTATTTTCTAACTATTAGCATTTAGGTTGCTTTCAGTATTTCATAATTATAAACATGGTACCAAATAGATTTTAGTTTACTACTTTTAGTGCAGTAACTTAGATTAGTGGTACCAAGTGTTGGGTTTGTTTTGTGACCCTTCTTGTCCTAGAGACCTACAACCCTCTGGAAAGCCTACAGCAGAAAATAGGTGGATATGTCTATTTTACTTCAGGTCTCTCAGCACTATTTTTATCAAGTTTGACTAAATCAATATAGGTGAAGTATACCTAATAATTGTTTTCACTTGCATATATTCATCACTGGTAAGATTAAAAATTTTTGTATTTACTGGTTTGAACTACAGGACATGTGAATGAATATATGTATAAATATATACATGTGTGGTGGTCTGGCTATAGATCTATCTATATCGTTTACATCCATGCAGGAGAGATCAGATTTCACTCTTATAGAACCCAAAAATATTTGAGGTTGCTTGCAAAAAACAGGGGTGATGAAAATGGAAGATGAATACTTCCTTTTTTAATAAAACTATACAGTTGTTTGAGTAGAATCTGCAATTGTGTGGAACACTATGGAAATAAATGGGATATCAAGCAATCCCTAGATAGTTATATCCAACTATATGCTTAATTTAAGCTTTAATTCTATGGGGATGTAGAAGAATCTGTCCTTACATTTATTAGAATACAAGACAAGTGGGGTGCCTCTGTGGTGTGGTCAGTTAAGCAACCGACTCTTGGTTTCGGCTCAGGTGGTGATCTGATGATCATGAGATTGAGCTCTGCTTTGGGCTCCATGGAGTTGGCTTGAGATTCTCTCTCCCTCTCCATTTGCCCCTCCCCCCACTTGTGTGTGCACGCTCTCCAAAATAAATAAATAAATCTTAATATATAATGAGAGCTAAATTGTGTCATAGCACCAAGTGAAATTCACAAGGGAATGGAAGCCAGAATAAATGAGGGAAAGAGAACTGATCTGCCCTAAAGGAGGGTGGATAGAGGGGTAAACAGAAGACACTGTTAGGTGAAGAAAAAAAGACACTATTAGCTGTGGCCTGATGCCAAGAAGCTGTGTACCGTGGAAAGTCAGATTTCCCAGACGAAGTATGAAAGCTGGGGAGTCACAGAAACTGATTTTGAGAAAGAAGATATGATGGTGCCAAGCAACTGAATGCCTGGCACTGGAGTCCAAACTGAACCAGGAGCAAAGAGAGCCACAGAAAGTATGTAAGTAGATGTGTGACAAGAGAGCAGTGGGCTGAGTCTAGCAGTGATGTACAGGGCATACCAATGCAGAGACATGAGAAGAAAGGCTACTTCAAATGCCACCACAGAAAGCCAGGTAGAATAATGAGGATGCAATCCAAGGGGGTTTCTGAGAAACATATCCAGATGAAAAACAGCGGGCCAGAGTGACCAACTAAGCCTGCAGCTCTGTGTGTGGTTACAGCACAGAAGGAGCACTGGTTTTAGAGGAAAGACACCCCAATTTCTACATGTACCTTTCTAAAAGAATGCAATGTTCCAGATATCAAAATCATCGCTTTGCAATTGGTAGATTCAAAATAAGTTGGGTAAAGGTATTTTAAGGAAATCAAATTAATATAAATACATTTCTGGGGCTCCTGGGTAGGTCAGGTCATAATCTCAGGATCAAGGTCCTGGGATCGGGGCCCCCGCATTGTTGGGCTCCCTGCTCAGCCAGGAATCTGCTTCTCCCTCTCCCTCTGCTGCTCCTCCTGCTCGTGTTCCCTATCTCTTCTTACTCTCTCAACTAAATAAGTCTTAAAAAAAAAAAAAAAATACACGTTTAGCCAGGAATCAAAACAGTGGGCATTATGAGGATGATGATGATGATCATTATTTTCCTCATTGTGGTTGCCTGAATTTCACTTATTTATTTATATTTAAACCACATCCAGCTTCACAAAGGTTTGGGAGTGGCATACAGTGAGAGTGAAGCTTCAATTAATCAATTCTTTGTTTATTTATTTAGTATCTCTATTCTTGAATACATAAATAATATTAAATGTATCCATTACTGTTTCATATATGCTATACTTAAGGGAAGTTTAAAAAATTACACACCACCACTTGTATATTGTATTCTACTTATCTGCTATTCTGATGTATTCCAATTTTTAAAACAGCAAGCAAGTCATCAGAGAGTTCTGAGATATGCTATACTCAACACCGGCGAAGTAGAAAACCATACCATCATAGAACACCAGTTGCATGTAACTAGCAACAACACAAAGTATGTGGCCATTATGATCATGAAACTAATTCTTTCATGTTTCTCTAGTTGTAACTAGCAACAACACAAAGTATGTGGCCATTATGATCATGAAACTAATTCTTTCATGTTTCTCTAGTTGGCTAAAATCAAGGGGATTACCAAAATAATTACTTTCTCTACTATGTTCCCATATACAGCTTGTAATTGTGATGATACTTCAACAGTCATAAAGGCAGACTTGATACTGACACCAGACTTCCTCCTTTTGTTTGCCTTTTAAGAAGAGGTCATTAATAATAGCAATGATTAGCCATCTCAGTCATCACTCAATCCAGACAGGAGGCACAATGCCCCTTACATCAAACCTGCCCTGTGACGTAGAAGCCTTCAAATCTTGTAAGTGAGCCTTGATAAGTCTCTCTACACAATAGGATTTCCTATTATAAACATCTGTTTTCTCACATGAACCATGTTGAACAGGTTAAAAATAAGTTTCTCTTTCCATATCAGTCTGTCAAAGGCATAATCAATCAAAAACTAAGGCTGAAGGCCCAAATCTCCTTCCCCCACTGATGGAAGTTTCCACCTTAACTTTCTTGGGGTTTGAAAGTTCAATACTAAGGAAGATAACTGTTAAGATCTTAAGAACACAATAAAGCTTTTCCTTTTCAAACAGCAGATAACATCTACTAAAGATATTAAATGCACTTTTAAGGAAAAGAAAAAGTAAGGCAAAATGCTATGCAATGTGCCAGTACTCCTTCTAACTCTAGGACTGTGTGTACTCAGGTCTCCAAACCAGCACACGGTTGCTTTTTTCCTCAGAGATTCCTCTGGAGTCAGGTGGAACATAAATGAACATTTTGTGGAGAAGTCGCAGAAAGTCCATTTGGAAATAACAATATTGCTCCTCTTTGCTCTCTTGCCATCTTCTGGACTTTATGTGAAAGAATCTTAGTCATCTAAGCTGCTTGGTAAGAAAATGAAAAGCAGATCTGTACAGAGATCAGGAAGGGCAAAGAGGATACACCCACATACCAACCACAAGTGATAGTGACTACCTAGAATGCTCTATTCAAAAGGATTCTGAGGTCATGTGCAGGCTCAAGAGGAAAGAATTTGGGATGATTATAATGTCTACCAAGGTCATGTGAAGGGGGAGTAGCAGCACTCGCGCCAGCCTATTGCCTCCCTTTTATGTAGATGCATTCATCTCCCTAGAGAAAGCCTGGTTATTGCATGTGACCAGGCAGATGATACCAGAATACCAGAAATAAGGGCTGCTAAAGCAAACACCATGGCATAACTTAACATCAGCGTCCTACCCTTCTCTGATTAATTTGTTAAAATGTGCTGAAGTTGTTAACCCAATTGACAAAACCCTTTCTCTTTTAATGATGGAGAGTACTATGTAATAGAAATTATTGTGGTGAAGGAAAGGTTCTATATCTGCACTTTCCAATGTGATAGCCACTAATGGTAGCCACATGCGGCTATTGAGTGGTTGAAATACAGCTAGAGAAATCGAGGAGCTGAAATTTTATTTCACTTTAATTCATGTAAATTTCAATTTAAATAGCCACATATGTCAAGTGGCTCCCATATCAGACAGCCAATATGTTTATGGCTAAATGTGACTAGAATCTGTTTGCTTACAACATTGAGGTAAATGGGATCTAACTCCATTTTGTTTATTGAAATATGCTAAGATCCTAGAACACTGCCTGAAACATAGTAGATGCTTAATAAATATTCATTGAATGTATAAATGACTGGATAAGATTCCAAGTCAATCCTGAGGTATGTAAAGTTTTGCAGCTTTTGGCTTTTATACAACATCATGAAAGGGAGATAAATGTACTATCACAATTAAACATTCTCTCAGACTCAAACCAGTAACTCAGCCCTCATGGACCAAAGTAGAGATAGTATTTTCCATAGAGCTTCAAATAGATAAAGGGTCAGTAGATACATGTTTAAATTCTGCATTGCGAATACTCTGAAATCTCCTCAGCCCCTAACCTGATAAGGAAGAAAGCAACTCATTTTAGAACTGCCCCATCAGGTACTCTGAGAGAACACAGTATTTGGGGCAAAACTTCTCTATTATGATAGGAAGATGATATGGACACTATCATATTTATTATCAAATCCACTGATGGAACTGAGTTTAAAAGCTCTTTTTGGAGATGACAAAGAAAACACTTAATGTCTTTCTTAAAGTGAAAGGAAGTATCCCTACAAAAACACATTTGGCATATGTAACTTCGAGCACTTTGGAAAAGTCACATGTAATAGTCCACAAACACCAGCATTTATTTGCCCCAAAATAGTTATGAGAAGTGGCAAAAATAGAAAAGCATCACTAAAGAAACAGACCAAAGAAAACAATGATGAATTCTGTTCCAAATGAGATGGTATTTAAAAAAAAAAAAAAATTACTGATGATATAATATGAAGAACATTACTTTTCATTAGTAATAATTAATTCTAAATATTTTTGCTTTGTGAACCTGATGCCTGTAAGAAAATATTCCAGACTGAACTCGGGCATTTTGCCTGCCTTTGTGACACACACCACCTCGATAACAATATAACAAACCATTATGCAATGCTATGTGAAATGTAAATAAAATATCTTCTGAGTACTTTCTTCCACCTCTCAATACTTATGGGGACATCTGACCTTGAACTGAGAGTCTCTTCTGAAAATGCTATCCACATGTCTGAAGTTCTCCCCCTCACACATGTACTCTGCCATCCACTTTCAACCAAACCATCTAAATTACATTCAGATTTCTGTGGTATCATAATAACTTCAATATGGGATATATTTTCAACATTCTGGTCAGAGACTCCTTTCTTTCCCGCCTTACCCTCCCTCCAAGTTATTTCAGGTTTGCATATTTCATTTTCACATCTCAGTGGGATACCCATCACATAACATTTATTTGTGAGGTCTAAAGGCATAACATGGGGGACTGTGAACTAGCATGTCAAAACCACATACTGCATGCATATGTCTTGAAGAATGAAAAAGGAATCCTTTTTTCTCAAGATATATAAGCTGTCTCAACAGTATAAGTCCAAAGTGAATACCACAACCTAATTAAAGATGAAGAGCATAACAAGCAGTATTAAAATGTCTTTCTTGATTCATTCTTCTCCAAGTTATGTTTTTATCAAGTGTCCTGTCTCATTAATGACTTCGATAGACATTATGAGTATACACACCTTCTAATCTCACCAAATTTAGAAGAAAGTTGAAAGAATTTTCCCCTCCACGTTTTGGGAGGTATGACAGCACAGAACACAGTGGCAGGACAGAAAGGAGCTTTGAGAAGATGCCTCGTCCATTCACCTGACTACAGGGATGAACATACTACATACTCCCAGCAGAACGAGGCTGTTTCCAAAGTTCCCTAAATTCAGAAATACCACAATCTCTCTGGAAACTCAATCCCTACATTTGAGAACCTCTATTTCAAGGAAATTCTTCCTCTGGGTCTAACCACACTTCAGGAGCACGTGAGCTGTGTGGTCACACACAGCCCCACATTCAGAAGGGCCCCACACTTGATTTAATGCTCTGCCATCGCCATTTTGAAATTCTTAATAATGTTATCCTTGAACTTGGGTTCTGTAAGTGAAGTCCGATGGGACAGAGAAGTGTTTCTGAGAGGGGAAGACATGCCCAATATGTGTGGCCTTCTCCCTTTCTGTCCCATAAGCTTAGAATTCCATGGCCCCTGAATGACTGGGAGTCAGGGAGACTTAAAGCAAGTATAAGGAAGGTATGTTACATCTAGACTGATTAAGTGGGGCACTGACAGCCCTTCAAGGCTTTTCATTTGCCCCAAAACTTGTTTTGAATGAAGAAAGGCAGCAATAGATTAAAAAAAAAAAAAAAAAAAAAACCAGGAATGATTAAGGCAGTCCATTATATCATGTTACTTCCCCGTATTATCCAACTATTACACTGAAAATGGTAACAGATGGAAGGGGAAATAGAGTAATGCAGAGTTCCTTTTCCTTTCTCTCCTTCCTTACTCATCAGTAAGCTGAAGGTGGACAGTGTTGGCAGATGTGTACATATCAAGAAGTGAAATAAAAACAGTTAATTTTGTGCAGTGATTCACAGTTCTTTAAGACCAAAATACATATGCATGTATGAGCTACAAAATACAAATTACAAAATTTGGGTGATTAATATTTGTATTAAGACTGGCATTGTACACTATAAAGAATAAGGGTAAAATTCATGCTAACAACTTGAATTTTTAATTTTCCTTCATTTAGAACAACATAAAATAACATATAAAGCACCATGATGAAAGAGAGATGGCAGAAAGCAAAAGGCTTGTTTTGGTATCTGTTTTAACAACACTTGAGCACTTTTTCCTACTTTTTTGAACAAGGATCTATATTTTCATTTTGCACTGGGCTCTGTAAATTATACAGCCGGCCCTGCCCTGCTTCCTCATGCTCCAGATTATATCTACTACATCTGTTCTGACAAGTCAACTCTTGTTAGCTTTCACCCTTCTCTCCAGTCATTTACCCAACAAATATTGACTGTGCTATGGTCACGCATTGTGTCAGATGCTGAGAATATAAAACTGAGTAAGATATAATCCCACTCTATTCCATTATCTCATTTAATTCTTGCTCAACTTATTGCACAGGTCCTATTATTGCTTCCAGCTTAGAGCTACAGAAGTAGAGATTTAGAACAGCTAGAAAACCTGCTCAGAAGGACTTTATCATCAAGTGGTGGAACCAGGAACTGAGGCCACCCACATCTTTCTCACTACTAAATCTGAGTTCATAGTTATCATTCTTACTAATACACTCCTAATTGTACTGTTTCCTATTACTACAATCAATTTTAGCAGTAATTTTATTTTTTCAATCTAAGAAAAATGTGTACTCTAAATTCTTTTCCAATTTTTTATTAGTATTTTGTTTAGGATATAAAATATAGTTTCATTTTTTTCATCTGACAATATTTTGACCCAATTATAGAAAATTACATTCAACTGATAAAGACTGTGATTTTCAAAATCTTGTTCATGACTTTGTTTGCTAAAATATAGTGTATTAGTTAAAAACCTATGCTTTGAAAGCCGCCATACCTGGGCTCAAATCCTGGCTCTACCACCCACAAGTTTCCAAAAGGTACTTAACTCTCAAAGCCTAAATTTTTTCATATATAAAATGAGGATGAAAACAGTACCTCAACTACCTTATTGGGACATGTTTAAGATTAAATGAGATAATCCTTGTGAAACACTTAAGATACCACCTGATGCCTACCTAGTAAGCACTCAAAAATGCTAGTTTTAGTACTATTATTTTTAGTCCTGTGTTCTCATAGCTGTGTTTAAAAATTAATTTTAAATGACTTTTTTCTTGAAATGGTTTCCTCCAATACAGAAAATTAAGTCCAGCAGTTTCTAATTTCTAAGAAGTATATTATTTCTTCGTATTTAAAAGCATGCAAGAAGTTCCCCCCAAAATGACACCTGGTAGTCATATAATCCTCTAAAATTCAAGGGCTCTAAAATATTTTTATTCATATAATCTTTCACCAAAAATTCCAAATATGAACCCTCATTTTCCCCTGTTTGGTTCTAAACTGTCTACTCAAAGGGTCAAGAGTAAAGGAGTTTATACACTATATATAAAGAACTATATAAATGAAGGAAAATATTCCTGTCATTTAGCAAGGCTATCTCAGCTCTCCCTAACCCTAGAAGTGACACTTAAATTTAAGAACATTGTGCAATTAAAATGGCTGAACTGTTTTCTCTGGTGGAAAAGGAAAGGATTAGCTAATCTGAAGGTTTACTGCCATTGCTCAGGCAGTCAAATGACTGTTTCCGTGGCTCTAAGTGATTGAAGAGCACATAAAAAATAGACTGAATACCACATAAAAATGGACTATATACCTATTTTTAAAATAACCCTAGGGGAAAAAAAGGTCTTTATTTGACATTTTTATTATGGTTTAAAGAAAAGAAAAACAGGATCTGGGTTAAAAAAAAAAAAAAAAAGCCTCCATCTGATACCTTAGAAAACATGATAGCCATGTGAGATCTTCCTAAAACCACACTCTTTTCAATAATGATGGCTGTTACCACTGCAGGCTTGTGGGTCCTTACCAATTCTTGAGTGTCCTGCTGTAGTGGCAGAAATGCTGCTTCCAGAATAGCAACCTGGTCAGGACTGAGCTTCTGCCACAGCCCAATCAGCAGAATCACCAGATGGGTGGCACTTCTCAGCTTGGTGAATGACTGGAACAGATTGTCTTGGTTTTCCTCTACTGCATCTGCTAGAGCGATTACCTGCAGAAATGACAAACTTCAGTTAGGGATAATTTCACAATTCTTGAGCCCTCAACAAATTATATTTGGCACACTCTTGTTTTTCTTTAAAACAAATTGATGAACTTTGTCTTCCACAAACACAAGCTATGTTGAGTAATAAAATAGTTATCATTCATCTGTTCACTTCCTTCTTAAAAAAAAAAAAAAAATCCTTAAGGTAATTCCAAACCCATATGGCCAGGAGATGAAAATATCCATGAAATCGGCTTAATGGGGACATTGTTCAGTGTCTGCTTCACCATCAATTGACCTTCTACAATATATGATAATATAAGTAACCCTAATACAGTTACTTTAGTCTTTATTACTAGCCACAGAGATTGATCAATTAAAAAATATCAAAATAGGGGCGCCTGGGTGGCTCAGTGGCTTAAGCCTCTGCCTTAGGCCCAGGTCATGATCTCAGGGTCCTGGGATCGAGCCCCGCATCGGGCTCTCTGCTCAGCAGGGAGCCTGCTTCCCCCTCTCTCTCTGCCTGCCTCCCTGCCTACTTGTGATCTCTCTCTCTCTCTCTCTCTCTCTCAAATAAATAAATTAGAAAATATATATATCAAAATAACCTCATTTGCCATGTAATTTAAAATAATGACGTCATTACACCCTTTTTAGAAAATAACTGCCTCTGATTATTATTCTTTACTAGTTACATGGTGCTGGGATATCCAGTATTTCTTTATTATAACTAAAAGGTAGATAATGTTCAAACATTTGACCAATTGAGTAATGTCATTTTTAACACAAATGTCAGGCACTAGCCCACAGGGACCTGAACAACAACAACAAAAAAATGTTCAGGGTGTGTTAGCTTTACAATGCCAAATCTACTTGGGATAAAATTGGCAGGAGCAGAATTGGCTTTTTTTTTTTTTTTTTTTTTTTCATCCTCCTGAATAATCCTGTGGAAAAAAGAACTAAAGCAACAATTGGATGGAACATCCAATACTGCCCATTGGTGTTTTATTTTAATGTCTTGGTGAATTTTGTGCTCATTAAAAGTAATGAACTGACTGGCTCAGAGGCGCAAGGCGTCTGACAGCCCCCAGAACAGGAATAGTAAAAGCCAAGGCAATGTGAGCTCCTTTCTATCAGTCCCTGCCAGCTTGAAGAACTAGAGCTTAGATGACTTTCAGAACTCTAGTGTACATGAACCATTTGGTGATATTTCATGGCTTATTGACCCTGGCCCAAAGGGCTTGTTAAAAAATCATCATTCAAACAAGTAAGGGTTTACAGCTGTGTGGTCTCCCAAATTCCATGTAGCAACAGGGCTGTAGGGGGACAGTCCTCAGAGTATCTGGGAGATGATGGAAAAGAGATACAGTTTAGGAAAGACAAAGCAATTGAAGGTCCTTGCCTGACTATGCTAGGTAGACCAGGATTCTTCATCATTTGGTTGAGGGGTTGCAGGAGATAGAAAAGACAATCACAATTCACATTCAGATCTCCAGGGAGCCCTGGGAGTTTGGACCAAAGTCGGCATTACAATAAAATGCACTGCTTACTATGTACCTAATACTGTGCTACTTCCTTTCCATAGGTATTCAAAAAAGTACATATCTTACAGTCCATAAGGATCTTATAATTTGTTGGATAGGAAACATACATATACAACCAATTAGTGGAAAGAAACATTACTGTAATAATGTTCTAATTGTGCAGAACAGAAAATAAGTATAAAAGAAGTTAGCAACGGGACAGATTACTACAGGCCAGAGTTAATATCCCTGGGGCCTCTTTTACTCAAATGAGGCTTGGAACTCATCCCTTCCCTATTACTTCAAGAAGTCCCCTCTAAAAGACAGAGGCCACTTTCCTTAAATCAAAACACCTGGAATCATCTGCTTCTTTCCCCCACCCTCACCATGATTACAACGGACTCCTGTTAAATTCTATATTTATTTTCTTTTCTTCCTGTGAGTGTTACCAATTAAGCCTCATTGTGAGGACCATCATATAACGACACAGATGCCTTGTCAATAAGCCCAAATCACACAAAGATCAAGGTCATAAACACCTCCTATGTGCCAGGTATATGCAAGAATTTGCAGGAAGCACTCTAGGGAATTCAGTGGCGACAAATCTAATCTCTACCTTCAGAGAGTTTATAATGGAGAAAGGAAAATAAGTCAGAGACAAAAGTTGATATTGTAGGGAAGACCCTACAAATGATAAAGGAGAATGCCATCAATATTATAATCATTAGGTTAATAATAATCCTCGTAATTAAGTGAGCATAGACTACATGCCAAACATTCTGCTGTGCCAGTACTACACACAGGGATGCAAACTGTGCCTGTGTTTGGAAGGGCTCCATAATTGGTTTAATGCCCTGCTGTCTCTGTCTTGAAATTCTTCTACTTCTTTTTTTTTTTTAAGAGAGAGAGGGAGCAGGGGGAGGGGAAGAGAGACAGAATTTAAGCAGGCTTGACACCCTGTGAGGAGCCCAATGTGGGCATGATCTCATGACCCTGAGATCAAACCTTAACCAAAATCAAGAGTCAGACACAACCAACTGAGCCACCCAAGTGCCCCTCTGTCTAGAAATTCTTAATAATTTTATTTTTGAACTTGTGTTTTATAAGTGAGGTTGATGAAGGAGTAAGAGACATGCACATGAGAAGAGGAGATAACGCTCATTAACTCGCAGTGTTAAATGTTCTTATATTTGCACTTAAAATTGGCATTGCACAATATAAGACTAATGTTAAAATTCATGCTAACAACTTTAACTTTAAACTTTTTCTTACTTGGAATGGCATTAAATAGAAAATAAAAACACACCATCAGGGGTGGAAGGATAGACTACTAAAGAAAGGAAAAGCTTCGTATTTTAGTAGTTATTTTAAAAGCAAATTCTTCTGGCCTTTGAACAAGGGCCCTGCTTTTTTATTTTGCACAGGGAACTGCAAGTCAAGTAGCCAGCCTGACCATCACCTAGCAAGTGAGAGACCAGGATTCACACTTGGAGTCTCTCACTTCAAAGCCTGCATGCAACCTGAGGCACCTTCTAGGTTCAGAGAAAGGCCTTACTGACTCTGGAGAACTTTAGGAAAGAAAACATAGAGGAAGAAACAGTGGTGTGCTGGAACCAACTTGTCCAGCTCCTACAGGCTCCAGAGAAAGGACGGGTCGTTTGATTTTCAGTTTTGTATGTCAGCTATTAAACTCAGCCATTACTAAAAATTAAGTCACATAAACTTAAAATTAAATAAATTACTCCAAAACAAGGGTAATAAATACTCAAAACTCATTGCTTCCTAATTAGTTTACTATTGTCGAGACCCTTGAGGTTATTTATGCTTACTGTATCTGTATGTTGGAAACACTCTGCAATGGTGGGTTGGTTATTGCCCATTTCTTCCCAGCTTTGCATTCAGTGACCTCACATCGGTAGACTGAAATCAGCCATGGCAGAAGTATTTACAACACGAACATCAACAAATGTTACAAAACCGTGCTTCCTCCCAACACCTCTCCTTTCCAGAGAACCAGCATGCCACTGAGAGAGGTATCAGAAATTCATCCTTAAGAAGAGATATTGGGTAAGGGTGCTTTAAAAGTGTAGGAAACAACCTGAACAAATGCATTAAAACAGAAAAGTAGAGGCTGCTTGTTCAGGAAGGAGCAAATATTCCAGTTCAGGAACAGCATTTGATGAGATCAAAAAAAGGAAAAAAAAAAAAAAAGGTAATCTGGGCAACTGTCGTAGAGGAAACGGAATGTCAAGTGAAGAGCATGCACTTAACAGAACAGGTCCTGGGTGGTGGTGGAGTACTGTGAGTGTGGGTGTTCCCTGATGGAGGCTGCATTCAAAGCAGTTATCGATCATAGTAAACATTTGGGCATTTGCTGAGACTTAAAGTAAGGCTGTTATGCACGTTCCTCACTATCAAGGGAAAATTCTTACTAAGTGTAACAGCATGTCAGTTCATAGACCCACCCAACTTGCTAAACACAGCTGTGGTGGAAGAATGACTTCTCAGTGAGACAGCAGCCCAAGCCACAGGATCTTTCCTGAGCAAGGCCCAAAATACATTAATCTGAGAGAAGCATCGTTTCTCTAAGTTTCGGTCTTGCTAGTTATATTTCTGTGCCATTGTGGAAAGTCTGCTATCCCCAAACGGTCACAGAAACTGGAAAGAAATGGGATAAACAATTCCTTATGTAAATTACCCCCAAGGAAAATCTTCCTGACCTACTGGCCAGCATGAAATACTAAACAGATCTCCATGTTCTCAATTTAGTTCTACATACAACAGCCAAGTTTACTTTGTTCTCCATAAGAGCCAAATGAATTTAGCAGAATTAACATAGTAAAAAGGGCTGGAAAATATAGACCCATCAAGATTTAGATCTGTCTCACCAAGGCCTCGAGGATCTCGCTGCTCACCTGGAACTGCAAAATGAGGCCGACCAGCTGCTAGGGCTTACATCGGAAGGAAAGTGATTTTTCAGTGCTCATCACTGGCTGTGCAAGATGTATGTTCCCTGGGTGTTCAACAGAGCTACAGAAAGGGAAGGGTTTAGGAAACAATAAATGCTAACGATTTCAAGCACAAATGTGTTGATGGCCTTTGTTTTGCTTTTTCGAATTGAAGGTTTCCAAATAAAATGGAGACCCCAAAGGACATCCGTGTCCAACTGCCATATCAGTTGATGCCAAAGTAATGAGGCAGAGGCCCAGGGAGCTGCATGCAGGAAAATGCTCAACTCATAAAATGAGTGTGAAATTAATCCCAAATACTTCCAGCTGCCAAGATAGGCTCTAAAATTGGTTACAGGAAAGTAGCAGCAGCAACAGCAGAGTAGACATGAATCATACTATGTGAACACAGACATGTCCAATTTCTTCACCTAAACTCACCATCAAAGCTGCCTCCAAATCTTATGTGTGGCACACAGAACCCTATTACATTGCTGCTTAGCTATCATTTACTGAGCCCTGACTGTGGGCAAGGCACTGTGTTAGTGCTGTTATATCCACATTACCACTTGGTCTTCAGGACTACCCTCTGAGATAGGAATTCTTGATCCCTGCAGCCCCCCTTTCCAGATGAGGAAACAGAAGCTCAGTGTTCAGATGACCTTAGTGCCTGTGGTCCTGAACTACAGCAGAGAAGCACCAGGATTCAAGGCTGGCTCCTGATTCCCCACTGAGTGCTTTTTCTTCTGCAATGGTACACAAATATACACAGTAGGCCCCTTAAAATAATACAGTAGGTTTTTATCTTGATAATCAAACAAAGATACTAAGGAAAAACACTACTAATACATTACATCCATAACAGGCATATGTGCTTTAGTTAAATTTCCCCATTGTGGGCTTTTACCATGAGGTCAACTCAAGTTGGAACTTCCAAGCTTATTTCTGCCCAAAGTTATAGTAAAAGAAAATTATTTCATCATTTGTAAAGGATGGGGAGCTTTTTTTTTCCTTAAAAAATTGTATTAGTTTCTATATAATTCAAAATTACGAAGACTTTAGAAATGAGCTATTTATTTACTACACCTGCTCCTCTAGTGAAGCTCATTTTTTAAAGGGATGATTCATTTATTTTCTACAAATCTCAGACTACAATCTTTTCAGTGGTCTAAGCAAGTTGATGTTATGTAATAATAACTGTCATCATTAACTGAGGGCTTCCTAGGAGCCGGACACTGCGCTAACCTCCTTAAGAGATTAGCTCATTTTATTGTCAAAATGATTATGAGGTAGGAACTATTACTGCCCCCCATTTTAAAAATAAGGAGACAGAGGAGCTCCTGGGTGGCTCAGCATCCGACTCTTGATTTTGGCTAAGGTCATGATCTCAGGGTCCTGAAACAAGCCCCACATTAGGCTCCTAGTCAGTGGGGAGTCTGCTTCTCTCATTCTCCTTCTTCCTTTGCCCGTCCCTCCGCATGCACTCTCTCTCTCTCTAAAAATAAACAAATAAATCTCTTAAAAACATAAGGAGACAGAAATACAGAGCAGTTAGTCAGCAGCAGAGTCGGAATTTATACCCAAGCAATCTGACCCAAGAAATGTCACCAAGTAACATCACCTGCATTGATTTTCTGCCTGCACATCGATTTTCTCATAGGCATATGTGGAACAAATTCTATCTGAAGCTTCCCAATGGCAGGTTTCCACTTTGCTGACATTCTAATACCCCTATATGAATTAAGATAGGTTTATTTTAATAAAAGATTTATTTTAATAAAAGGTCAGCATGGATGAATGAGTGAAGAAAACGGAGTCGTATGATATGGGTGAGTTTATACATCCCTTAGGGCTGAATACAGCAGGCTGTGCCAGGACCACCTTCCCTAGGGAGCAACTTTATGTCACAGTGCAATTTACTTCCTTTTTCTAGGCTCTAGTTTCATCACCTCCAAAATGTAGGGGTGGGAAATATGATCACTAACATCCAACATAGCTGTAAGTGTCAGATTCAAAAACGTTGAAATTACTTTTGAATATGTTGTTTTGAACAATCCATGCCACTTCTTGTGTTTCTCATTTAATATTTACTGATTTAGAGTTTTTAATCTATAAAATGACAGTAAGGATAATACTCATTTATTTTATAATTATAATCCTATGAGAATTAAATGAAAGAGGTAAGAAGATGGACAATACCAAGTGTTGGCAAGAACATGGAGAAACTGGAACCCTCACATATTACTAGTGGTAATGTGATATGGCTCAGTCACTTTGGAAACAGGTTGGCAGTTCCTCAGAAAGATAAACATTGAGTTGCATATGAGGCAGCAATTACAATCCAAGGTTTATACCACCAGAGAAATGAAAATATATGCCTACTCAAAAATTCATTCCAAATGTTTATAGCAGCATGATTTATAATAGCCCCAAAGCAAAACAACTCAAATGTCTGTCCATCAACTAATGGATAAATTAAATGTGGCATATCTACATAATAGAATACCATTCAGCCATAAAAAGAAACTTACACATGCTACTACATGGATGAACCTTAAAAACATTCCGCGGAGTTAAAGGAGCCAGCCACGAAGGACTGCATGTTGTATCATTCCCTTTATATGAGATATCCAGAACAGGAAAATCTATAAACACTGTAAGTAGATCGGTGGTTGCTTAGGGATTGGGGGTGGGGGGTGGACAGGAGGGGAAAGGAAAGTGCCTCCTAATGGCTGTACAACCCTGTGAATATGCTAAAAATATTAAACGGTACACTTTAAATGAATGAATTTTATGTATATAAATTATTTCTCAAAACACTGTTAAAAATAGTAAGAGAGGGGCGCCTGGGTGGCTCAGTGGGTTAAAGCCTCTGCCTTCGGCTCAGGTCATGATCCCAGGGTCCTGGGATCGAGCCCCACATCGGGCTCTCTGCTCAGCGGGGAGCCTGCTTCCTCCTCTCTCTCTGCCTGCCTCTCTGCCTACTTGTGATCTCTGTCAAATAAATAAATAAAATCTTTAAAAAAAAAATAAAAAAAATAAAAATAGTAAGAGAAGTAAAAAGTATATAAAGTATAACTCATGTAAGGTAGATAAATTTACACAAATAAAGGCAAATTTTATTTAAGCAACAATTTTGATATGTTAGTGGCTATACCATATTGTAACTTGGGCTTAACAACATTCTGGATGACATAATAATCAAGTAACTTTGGAGTCAATTAGATATGTATGAATACTGGTAATGCTACTACTTACTAACTGTACAACCTTTGGCTTCTCTACCTTCCTCAGACTTAGTTTTCATCTATAAAATAGATGAAACTAATTGAGTTAACAACCTTTCTATTCATTTCTAATTTGTTTGGCTCCTGGTTACTATTTCTTAATACTCTATAGTTGAGGGCTCATTTCACTGTAGAAACATCAGGCAAATTCTACTTTTTCTGTTAGGTTAACAATGACACTGAAAAAAGGAAGACCCTTCTCTGGTACTTGAGGCACACTACTGACTACCACCTCCTAAGGCAATGCAGGACAGCTGATCATTCTGCAGTGTTCCCTGGCCCTCTCCGTGTGGTCACTCAACAGAAGAGAATACTCATTTGTAGCCAAGTATAATAAAGTTTCAAAGTAAAATGTCACAAGACCACATATCAAATACATACTAAAAATTATGAAAGGTTACATGTATTGGATTCCTTTTTTTATTCCTTTAGCAATTCTATTAAAACACACAAACACACAACTTTGCCTGTTATGACTTGTTCTCTAAAAATTCTCTGAGGCTTATTAATCAGGGAGCTAGATGTTGGATGTTTTTAAATACCTTATTGAAAATGCTAGCAAATTTGGTGATTTAAATATGATAAGATGGAGGGAAAACAAAACTCATACTTAGCCCAGAAACTTCCAGTGTAAAAAGAGCAATTAATAAGTTCCCACAATGCCCACAATTTTCTAATACTCGGTAAACAGTGGGTGTCCCATAAATGCTGGCTGAGTCCACCTAAAACTCCAGCACAACTAAACTGCCTCTTAAATCCTAGACACAGTCAATCAGGTGTTGTCAGGCTCCCAATTTGAATGGAAACCAAATGATGTCACATGGAAACAACATACCTACCTCAATATATCTGTCATCTACTTAAAAAAATATATATCCTTCAGTTCACCTTTAACCACAGCTGCCTAACACCAGGCTAAAGACAGCTATAATGATTGCTGAAATGAATTTTTTGTTCACATGGCTGTCCTTTTGTCAGAAAGACACACTTTTCAGTCTACGGGAGATTTGGAAGGAGCCAAGAAAAAGGGCATACTTCCCATGCAACGATGTTATTTGTGATGGTGTTTGCTGCAGACTCCAACATGGGAAAGGCCTTGCACTAAGGAAGAAGAAAAAATTTACCATGTCTAAACTTCTACTTTGGCTGAAAAGATCCAATTTGTATCCAAAAGAATTGTGCTTTTAATAGAAAAAGTGAAATAATGTTCAAAATGAAAAGAGAAAGGGTATGATGATTCAAAGTCCAAATAAGCATGTAAGAAGTGCTTCATTATCTGTGTGCTGAACTTTTAACTAGATAAAAGAGAACCCAGGTTTTTAACTGGAAGGCATAGAAAGAATCTAATTCTTAGCTACTTTTACTACTGTGTTATTTTGTATAAATAGAACAGGAGGCTAGATTACATTCTATTACTCTTCTCATGGAGTAAAAACTAGGATTCCCCTACAACAAGCACTTAGCTGAAATTCCTAAACCAAACCCAGGATTAGAATATATTTTTAACCATGCTGTCATTTGGGGAGCTATTAAAACAATAGGGAAGGGGCGCCTGGGTGGCTCAGTGGATTAAAGCCTCTGCCTTCGGCTCAGGTCATGATCCCAGGTTCCTGGGATAGAGCCACGCATCGAGCCCCGCATCGGGCTCTCTGCTCTGCGGGGAGCCTGCTTCCCCCTCTCTCTCTGCCTGCCTCTCTGCCTACTTGTGATCTGTCTGTCAAATAAATAAAATCTTTAAAAAAAAAAACAAAACAATAGGGGAAATGTAGCCTTAGTAAAAATAAAATAAAATAAAAATGCAGTCACACATGATTTGTCTTCATAAAAAGAGACCTGTTAATTGGCCAAATCATCTGATGCTTTGGAACATCGAGGTATGATCATTGACTCTTAGAAGTCATGATGGTTTTACTGGTCTAGGATTATAATTTTCCTTAACACCAATCTACACTTGCCAAATGCCTTGAGAATTCATTTAAAACTGGTTTTAGAAAAACAAATTATTCCTGAGAAATTTCTTTATACTATATAGTATAGACCCTCTCCCCTTTTTTTTCTTTTTTAATGTTCTGGCCAGAAGAATATGAAAGGTAGGCAGTGCTGGAATATAGACTTTGGCTGGGACTTTTAAAACATATAGCACTGATACATAAAAATATTAAATGAGAACGACAATAAATCATTTGCAAGTGACACAAGGACAAATTTTGCTATTTCTGCAAAGTTTATTCACCAAATATACATGTAACTTAATCAGCTGAAAGGAAACTAACTCCAGTGCTTGGCTAATATAATGCTAAAAATACAACTGATCTCAAACCTGATTACTATTTTTACCTTCCCCCCACCTCCACTCCCCTGCTGACCAAATTTTTACCCCTTTCCATAAAATTACCTATTATAGCCAAGTGAAAACCCAATTTAAAAAATAATAATTAATGGAATCAAGCTGTAAAATAAAAGCATGAATGTTCTCTGGACCATGGTTACTCATTGAACAGATTGCTATTAAAGCTGGAATCTATGGTTGGCAATGTCAGAGCTCATTTTACAAACCCTGGAGAATGCCACAGTTATCACCGTCCAAAAACAACATTCAAGAGGTCTGATCTGAATAGCTCCTAAGTTTAGAATATTTTAGACCACATTCCTTACAGGCAGACATGTCAGTAATTATGGAGCCACCCACACAGCCTTGAGTGCCATCTCCAGTGAAGGCAAATGATGGGGAGATGGGTACTTGGTTGGTTATCCTAATAGCATTCCTTTAGCTAAAGGCTGCTAAGGCTAAGACACATTATCACATGTAATCAATTAAGGAATGCTGATAATCCACCCAAAAAGGCAAAAAGAGAAACTGGAGAACCCAACAGTGCTGATGATGGTATTGAGCATTTCCTTCATTCCAGAGTTTGAGAGGTAAATGTGGCATTTTCACAAGAGTGAAATTGTTGAGTTTTCTTTCTATGCATCTTCTTTTAAAACACCTAGTTTTTCAGAGTCCATATTTCTTGAACATCAATGGTTTTTATCTTTTTTTTTTTTTTTTCAAGACAAAATACATAGTTAAACCACTACTATCTGGTAGTACTTTGGCAAGACATGTACATAATACAAAAGTCAATCAGTGGCGCTTCCTGGTTTCATATAAAGTGAAACAAGGGTAAACTATTGGTATTTCTACAACCATAGGTTGTTAGGACATTATAATTGGAAGGGGCCTTGCTGAAGATATGTTGTACCTGATTTCTTCTGTGCTGTAAACTCCTCCAGGCCAAAGACTGCTTTACTGTTCGGTGTACCCCTTCCATAGCCTTAGTCCTGTAGTTGGCATTTAATGTATGTTTACTATACTGAAGTAAAATAAAAAGCCTGACAACTCAGTAGCACAAGAATGTCCATCAAGGTAGCAATTTATAGGGGTTCCTGGGTGGCTCAATCAGCTGAGCGGCCAGCTCTTGACTTCGGCTCAGGTCATGATTTCAGGGTCCTTGGATGGAGCCAGGCATTAGGTTCTGCACTCAGCGGGGATTCTGCATGAGGATTTTTTTCTCTCTCTCTTACCAACCCCCCCCCCCCAACACTGCTCTCGGGTTCTTTCTCTCTCTAAAATAAATTAAATAAATCTTAAAAAAAGAAAAAAGACAGCAATTTATAGGAGCACTACTTGGGCAATGGAAACCCATCCCTATATTCCAGGTGGACAAGACCAAGGCCTACCATTTTTAAAAAGCTTTTATGTGCTATTTATTGGGTCTACCATAGGTATTAAGTAGCTAGGCTCTAAATTAATACCTTCCACAGGTATTGCATTACAGTGAAATAAATTATAATGAAATAAATTCATTCAAGTCTTTACCATGAGGTTTATGTGATGAATGTTATAAAGCCTGTAATTTAACTTTAAAATACATCATCATAGAAAAGGTCATTTGATGTAAGCAGTTGAGTCAGTCTAAGCTACACTCCAGAGCACGTTCTCAACCTTGTCACTAATGACATTTAGGGCCAAATAATTTTTTGTTGGAGGGGCCTGTCCTGGGCACTGTTAGAAGTCTAGCAACACTCTGGACTCTATAAACTTGATGTCAATAGCACCCTTCCCCCAGTTGTGGCAACCAAAAATGTCTTGGGACACTGCAGTATCTCCTTAGGGAAAAAAATCACCCTGGTTGAGAATCACAGCTCTAGAGTTGGAGTTTGTCCTCCAAAGATCTACCCTTCTATAATTAGAAGCAAAGCTCACATGTCAGAGGGGACTACATAAGCACTTACGCTATTGGGGTCTCCAACCAATACCAAAGACTTTCTCATTACCATAACGAATTTCAGAAATAAGTTCTGATTAGGGAGATCAGAGGTTGGATAATCAGCAATATGCATGTTAGAAATAGATTCACTGGCAAAATCATCAGTATTAAGATACCTGAATTGACAGAATATTTTTACACTCAAACTTTTCTTTGCATAAAAGAGGGATAAGAGGGATAAAAGAGGGATTACTGTCCTACCTGCCTCAATGAATCTTTCCAGAAAGGTGGTATTCTAGTGCCTACAAGACATAGATTTGAACTTTACCCAGCCTACTACAATACAGGCTGCAAGAATTGTTCCATGCTTATAACAGGTATTTAATAAATGTCTTTGTGTAAGGCAAAATTTAACTATGAGCCTTACTTCCATTAGAGCCAAAGAGAATGGTTACAGAGAAACAGTTTATTCTCATCCACCTCAAGCTTTTTGATGGCTATCATTACTTACTTAAGAATTTTGACATGACCAAATTGGCAAAATGGTATACAAGGTCAATTAAGTGCTAAGTGATAGAGATACATGGGATTTAAGAGCTGCCTGCAAAAAACTAACAGTAAGGAAAACAAAGATATTAATAAAAACAACTTCTGCTTACTATGTGTCCACTATGGGCCAGGTACAGTCCTAAAAAGTCAATGGATATTATTCCCAAACCTTTCAACAACACTTTAGGTAATTATTATTTTTGTCTTACAAAGAAAACAAGGTTCAGAGAAGTTAAGTAACTCATTCAAAATCACACAGCAGTGCCCAAATTCAAACCAGGTGTGCCTGAAACCTCCAAAGCTCAAGCATTTCCCAGCCTACTACACTATAGCTTTAAACACACACACACACACACACACACACACACACACACACACACACACACGATACAAATGACTATTAGGTTGAGTTAACATAAGAAAATCTATAAATAAGTCTTCCCCACCAACCTGATTTCCTAGGGAAGAAGGGCCTACAGACTCTTCTATTTGTCCTTCTTTTAAATAAATCCACATTTGAATGTTTGAATGCCTTTGGCTCAGAATAGCACTGACAATGTGAACATCACTCCTGCGATCTTCCACCTGCATCTCTGTTACCTGTCTGTCTGGCCCAGGAGTCATTTGAGTTTACAACCCCTGCAATACTCACAAAGTTTTCAAACATAAAACAACTACAAGTGTGGAGAAACAGAAACCATCCACATGACAAATGATTAAATCTGAATCTGGGCTCTGGTCCTGTCCCACCACTCCCTGTAGTTTTGACACTAAAAGAGTCTCCTCATCTCTTGAAACTTAGCTTTCTCCTCCATAAAAGGAGACGTATTCACTGTGGAGCTCAAATGAGATGCAACATAAATGTGTTTGTCATGGGGGCACCTGGGTGGCTCAGTGGGTTAAAGCCTCTGCCTTCGGCTTAAGTCACGATCCCAGGGTCCTGGGATCCAGCCCCGCATCAGGCTCTCTGCTCAGCAGGGAGCTTGCTTTCCCCACTCTCTCTCTGTCTGCCTCTCTGCCTGCTTGTGATCTCTCTCTCTCTCTGTGTCAAATAAATAAATAAAATCTTAAAAAAAAAAAAGAAGTAAACCTAATACCTAGCATACCAGTTGTGATGCCCAGCAAATAGCACATTTCCTTAATTCCATAATGTACTTTGCTTTTTAGGTGCTAACATACACACACACTCTAATGATTTTCAAATCATAATGTGTCTTATCTCTGTTCATTTAATGTGCTAATTTTACTTTTTTTATTTTCAAAGGTAATCAAATCAACAATGGGCCTTAAAAATAACGTATTAGGGGCACCTGGGTGGTTTACTCTGTTAAGCATCAGACTCTTGATTTCAGCTCAGGTCATGATCTCAAGGTCATGGGATCAAGCCCCACATCAGGCTCTGAGCTGGGCATGGAGCCTGCTTAAGATTCTCTCTCCCTCTGCCCCCTCCTCCTCCACATCTCTAAAAAACAAAAACAAAAACATAAAATCTTAGAATCTATTGAATACATTTTTGTTTGCTATTTTGTTTGGAATCATACCACCCAATGCCAGGTTCTTCATCCAGTTCCCAAAAAATAACTGTTCCTAGGGCATTCCCTAGCTGCCCCTTGCGGGGTATTCTCTCTTCTTTTCTTCTTTTTTAAGCTTTTACTTAAGTTCTAGTTACTTAACTTAATTAGTGTAATATTAGTTTCAGGTGTACAAAACAGTGATTTAACATTTCATACAACACTGGGTGATCATCGGCACAAGCACACTCCTTAATCCCCATCGTCTATGTAACCAATACCCCCTACCCACCTCCCTTCTGATAACTATCAGTTTTTTCTTTATAGTTAAGAGTTGGTTTCTTGGATTCTCTCTCTCTCTCTCTCTCTCTCTCTCTCTATCCCCATTGCTCATTTGTTTTATTTCTTAAATTCCACATATGAGTGAAATCATATGGCATTTGTCTTTCTCTGACTGACTCAATTCCCTTAGCATAATACTCTCTAGCTCCTCCATGCCGTTGTAAATGGCAAGATTTCATTCCTTTTTTGGCTGAGTAATATTTCATTATATATATGTATATTATACACAGACACACACACACACATATACACACACATACATACATTGTGTGTGTGTGTGTGTGTGTGTGTGTGTGTGTGTGTAATATACACAACCACACATCATTTTTATCATTCATCAGCCAATGGACAGTTGGGCCATTTTCATAAAGGTCCCCTCAGCCTTTCCCGCCCTTCCCAGTGGGACCTAATGCTTTTTATAACAAAATTGTGCAGTAGAGTTGCTAGATCCACTTTAGTCATGATGAAACTGAGGCCCTTTCTGAAAGGTTTGAAAGACTGTCCACAAACATGCAGCCAGATTCAAACCCAGGTCTTAGAGCCCATGTTCCTCTACTGCATCCCCTGTTGCTACAGAACCTTAGCTCCATGGAGCTAGAAAATTCACTTCTGCAAATTTTTCACTAACTTTTAAAAATTTAATTCTGCTTTCTTATGATTTCAATTAAAAAAATCCATTTGGGGAAGGTAATAAAGTATATTTCTTATGAATAAAGGCTAAGATTGATTTACCCTAGTAAACATTCATGAGACTTTTCACACTTAAAAAGTAATTTTTAATAACTATTTGCAAAATGACCTTGAACTATAAAATTAGCCAAAAGATAATAAATATCTATGTACATTTCTCATAAAGACCAGAATAACATAAAAAGGAAAAGGACCCACAATGGTTTCAGTCCTGGCATCAATATTCTCATTTAAAGTTTCCCCTTTTAAACAAAACACACAAATAAAAACAAAAATAAAACAGGTAGAAAAAATAAATTTTTTGCCTCAAGAAAAAAGAAAAAAAGAGGAAAAAAGTAAAACAAAACACAAGCAAATAAATGTGGTATATATTAAAATGAGACCTTTTCTTGAAATGTCCAAGTTTGAGTTTGATAGGATGAGAGGTCCCTCTAAATCCAACATCTATCTTTTCTTCCTTCTAAGTAGCTGAAAAAGACTATATGAGGAAGATTGCAACTGATGAGAGAAGTATGGTTTACAAACTAGTTTTAAAAATAACTCACGTTTTAGTTTACTTAAATCAAACAGGTGCCACAGTCAAATGAGAATCCTCCAAGAGAGTCCATTTACCAGAAATCTGAATCCATTTTCAGGGAATAACAAAAGAAAAAGATTATCATCACCCCAGGAACTGATTAACACAGCCACTTTTTGTTTAAACTCTTGGTATTAATATCCAAAAATGTGATAATGAGTTGAATTTTGATAAAATAACAGCTATCACCCCAACTATCTAGAGAAGAGATTTAAAATCTGGGGATAGAATGCCATGTTGGCACTTGAGGCCCACAAGAGTGATGGGAAAGATTACAGTGTAGCTTGTGAACCCTCAGGAAGTTCTTTGTTTCAGCTCTCTAGAGTTTTACCTTGCAGCCATCATTTTAATTCTACTAAGAACACTTAGAAAAGTAGGGTTTAATAGTCCTTAGAAAAATTATGGTTTGATGATTAAAAATAATATTATGAAAGATTATACACGTTATTAGGAAACTGCTCACCACAAGAGTTCCCGGATGTCCAAAATCCATTCTGGCAGAAGAAAGGGAAAGCATAAACATTGCATAAAAAGAAACTGATATGAGGGCATAGGTGTGGTCGGCTGTAGGAAAGAAGAGATTCTGAAGTTGGTGGTGGTAAGTCTCTCCGTAAAATGGGATTATAATCTGGCTTTATTTTGACTTTCTATTTTCTTAGAAACTGAGTAATTTTCTTTGCTATCACGGTTTTCTAATTTGTATAGGTGATTTAATGTATACTTTTTTAGTCTACCACCTCTCGGACATTGATGATTATTTTCCCCTTGATCACTAGGCTGTGATACTGGGACATCAAGTTGAGATGTTATATTAAAAGGGACAAGAGAGGCAAGTGAAAGGAGAGCCCTGAGCCTCTACCTAACCCTTTTTCAGGTTGACCATAAGGTTTCTGTTCCCTAATGACTGAGAAAAACACAATTTATAATGGACAAAGACCCAGACATATCAACTGGCCACTCTGGCGAGAGTGACTGGGAAACCGGAGACCAAAGTATGGTCATGGATGAAAGGGGAAAAGAAATGGCCCAGACCACTTCTTCCAGCAGCAAAAAATCTGTCTCCAACTCAGGTCATAATTCGGAGATCCTGGGATTGAGCTCCCCATTGGACACCTTGCTCAGCAAGGAGCCTGCTTCTCTCTCTCCTTCCACCTGCCACTCTCCCTGCTTGTGCTCTCTCTTGCTCTCTCTCTCTCTCTCTCTGTCAAATGAATAAATAAAATCTTTAAAAAAAAAAAAAGATTGCTTGGTATGCTAGAAAGAACACAAGGCCTTTGACTTAACAATTTTACTCCCAGTTTTGTTGTTTCTCCAAATATTCTTAATATATTCCAGACTGAGACTTACTATTCCACTAATTTATAAGGAAAGAATATAGTATCAGTATCTTGTCTGGAAAAAAAAATAGCATCTGGGACAAATTTCTGTTTAAGAAATGAGGACACCAATGCATTACAATGAATCTTTGCCATATGTCCTTAAACAAAGAATACTAATATTTAAGAGTAAAGATTTGTCAGATTATACAGAAGTAGAGGGGGCATTCAATAGTTGGGTTCAAAGGATTTTCGGTACCAAAAAATTTTATAGTAAGAACTTTTGCTTTCTGTAATAATGGTACTGAATTTCAATTTCTAAAATAAAACATGTCACTGACATCATGGGACATGCACATGATGAGGACATAGGGTAAGATACTACTGAACAAGTCACAAATTCAACTTGTTCTCAATAAAAGATATTACTGGCTATGACAATAAAGAAAACAATGTTTTCTTGGCTGGTAAGAGTGCCAGTGAATATCAGCTTCGGTCTCAAGCAGCTAAAAAGATTAGGGGATAGAATAAGGCTTTCTTGGAGAATCCCACTCTTCACCTGAACAGTTACCAGGGCCACCTCTGAACAGGCAACTGGTTTGTGGCAGGAAGACAGTAGTTACTGAGATTTCTTTCACCATCTATAAAAACAACAACAATAACACGTTGGCTTCTATGTTGGGTGAGGAAAAGAGCAGGATCTCAGCTTTGTCCCCCAAACCTCACAATTCTGAAACAAACCTATGCCTTAAAAATCCACACCTCTAAAAGTTAGTCAAGGATCCCCGAATATGTGAGTACATAGCAAATCAAATCAAAGATTTGAGCTTGGTGATTACAGTGTCCAAAAAGAACACCCAGTCTTTCCATCTCGGGCCTAGTCAATATTGAAAGTAAATACTTCTCTTCATGGAGTATAAAGATTTTCTGCTCAAGGCCAAGGACCAGATTATTTTAAGATAGGCTACCAATTATCAATATTTCAGTCTGTGTTTAAGCTAGTTCCCAGAGAAAATAAAGGTGTTTATTCTTCATTTAGAATTCATGGCTTATTCGAGCTATGAGATTAAAATATAAAATTGCCCCTTTTCTTGATTTCTATCCAGAATCTGGCTTACTAATCCACCTTTAGAATGAGATAAATAACATACTTTAATCTAAAGGAAACGAATAAATCCCATTTCCATTCCAGAACAACCCAGAAACAGAAACAGTGAAGTGTGTATGGCCCGAACAACAAAAGGGTCTTATCCTCTAAAAGCCATTGAAGCACTAATGCTTTAAATCCCAACATTTCTGCCAAAGTCTATAGAACCTGGAAAGATACAGGTTTAATACCATATAATTTCCACTGAACTGGAAATGGTGTGGTTTCTAACATAGTTTCAGCAGACAAATTTAAGGCTGGCTAACTCTTAAATTGAAAGAAACATATTCTAAAATTAGTAATTAGGAGAAGGAAAAGACCAGTATAATTAGAAGCTCTAAAAGTTACTACTAAACATAACGTTATTTCCAGGATATCCCTTTCTGTCTCAATTATACAACTGTATTTTCTATTTTGAGCCATCCTTCATGGCATCTCATCTATGTTATTAGTTAAACTTAAAAAATAGGCCACCACAGCTTTTGAAAGAAACAGATCCCTTTTTAAAATTTGGATTTAAAAAGAAAAGAGAGTTACAACCAAAAGACCAATCGCAATGGGATACATGAGTATCAGTAATGTACATTTTTCCTCCCATTCAAGGCAACATGGTAGTCAACCAACAGGGAGACCCTTTCTCTCCAACTCAATAAGCACCTGCACATAACTAGAGGTTCCTCTATTTCCTGTAACTCTTACCATCTCACTCTCTAAAAGGAGCACAAACCATACTTGTCCATTTTCTTCAAGAATATATGAGAATTGAGAAGACATTTTTTTTCAAGAATGTTAAATTCTGAGATATAGAAAAATCAAAATTTTAGCTACCAGCCCCATGCTTGTACTCGTTTTTTTTTTTTTAAGATTTTATTTTATTTTTTTTTTGACAGAGACACAGCAACAGAGGGAACACAAGCAGGGGAAGTGAGAGAGGGAAAAGCCGGCTTCCCACGGAGCAGGGAGCCTGATAGAGGCTCAATCCCAGGACTCTGGGATCATGATTTGAGTCCAAGGCAGACGCTTAACCACTAAGCCACTGGGCGCGCCCCTCCCCCCCATGCTTATACTCTAATCTCTGTTACCTGATATAACTCACTACTAACTACTACTCGAGCTGCTGCTTCATATATTTATATAATAGTTCTAGATATTAACATTAATAAGCCAACGTTCTAATAAAAATTATCCCAATTTGCAGGGTGCACAACCCTCCCAAGTTTGCTACTAACAATAATGGCTCAAAATCTCAGCATCATATTTAACTCACAATTCCTCCTGTATCCACTTAAATATTAAGTAAGTCGCCAAGGACTTTCAGTTCTACCTTCAAAATATCTCCCTGTATGTATTTCTTCCTCTCCACTCCAACCACCACTATCCTCAAATCACCTCTAGTTCACTGAAGCAGACATCAGGTAAACTGAAAAAGAGGAGAAAAGATCACTCAGACTGTGCTAAAGAGGGTGATTATTAATATTTTAGGAAATACCTTTTCAGATAATTCCTTCTGAAACTAGCTCCACATACCCAGATATGTATATAAGTTTACATGAATATGACCAAATTTTAGATGCTTTCCTTATTTTATGCAACATTATACAATAAATATCATACCATACCATATAATTTAATTTTAAATATAATTTTCTAAATTTAAATGTCCTAAGTTATCTAATCCTCATTTTATAGAAAAGAAATACATGTGTGGAAGTTACAGATCTTACCCATGATATGGAATAATTTAATAAAAATATTTAGTCTCCCCAATCTTACCAGTGTTTCTCTTACTTAATCTCAATTTATACTAGCTCTCCTATATCAGCCTTTTCTTTTTTTAATTTTATTTATTTATTTGACAGAGATCACTAGTAGGTAGAGAGGCAGGCAGGGGGTGGGGGGAAAGAAGGCTCCCTGCTGAGCAGAAAGCCCAACATGGAGCTCCATCCCAGGACCCTGAGATCATGACCTGAGACCAAGGCAGAGGCTTAACCCACTGAGCCACCCAGGCGCCCCTATATCAGCCTTTTTACCAAAAATAATTTAGTCCACTCATCACTTCTCAGGCACCTCAAGTATCTCCACTAATATACATTAACTTGTATTCTTCCTTCTGCTTATAAATCCTTCTGAATCTCCTCTTAAATGTGCATCCTTCCCTAAAAATTAAACAGAAGTTTTGCCTTCATTTATGCATTCATGACTCATTCATTCAACATATATTTACTCTGTATTATGCTCCAGTGCTAAAGATTCAGAGTTCAACAATACACACACCGGCCCTGCCCCTAAACAATTTATCCACTACTGATCAAGAAAGACTATTACACAAGTAATAACACAAAAGTGTGATAAACATTAGGTAAAGATGCATGACAGAGACCTATGGGGCAGCCAGTAGGAGAACTTCCTCTGTGATGCTTGAAAAGACATCCTGGTTCATGGTGTCTCCTCCTAGATCAGAATTCCTCTGTCATTTATTTATTTATTACCTGTACTATTCATTTTAAAACTTAGTCTATGCTCTCTTTTACCATAATTTACCTTACCTTACCTTCTTCTCTATTTAAACAATTAGTTTCCATACAAATGAAGAACTTGTTTTATCCTTCTTTTGCACTCTTAGATATTAGTACAGACCCTTGCAATAAGCAATAGTGTATTGTTACTGTCACTGCTTACATTGAGAAATAAGAATTTGTCTATGACTAGAAATTCCACGCTTTTAATAATTTAAAATATTTTTTATCATTTGCAGCTTCTTCATATTCCTAATTTGTTTCTAGAGTTTAGAGTTTAGGTAACTCTCTACCAAGACTTCCCTCTCTAGCGCACTCATGAGTACTTGTACATGAAAACATTGCTAGGACTCCTCCTCCTTTTAGCCATGTTGGGCTAAAAGTCAATAAGCTTGGCACCCAAAGTTCTGAAATCCTTCAAAAAAGACAGAACTGTTTGCTATATTGTACAGCCACATCCTGAACCTGGCCTGATTGGTTTGCTTAATAATACTGATTCTAGGAATATAACTTACTAGTAAATGGACAGTAAAATAACATAATCAATCAAGAATAAATTATGTTTGATGGAAACAAAAACATCATATTTAAATAGCTCCAAAAAACATTAAAAATTTGCTCCTGTTGCTAATTTGGAAGAATAGTCTATATTGACTATTTTGCAGACATGTCAAGATTGTCTAAACGAAGTATTACTGATTATACATCTACAAACAGTCATAAAAAGCAAAATATCTGGTTCTAATGAATCATGTTCTGATTTATGTAGAATGAAAGAAATAAAACAAACAAAAAACCTGGAATCATCTCTCAAGTAAAAAAAATTACAAATAAATTGCTAACAAACCTTCTTGATTGTTTTGACTAAGTCAAAGCTTCCAATAAGAACACCTCTTATTCTGAAATAAAACTATATTTAATGTACTTTTTTGTTTCCCTTACTAAAATATTTGAAATTCTTACTCTTCTTTTAGTTAAATAATTCTAAGTTTATTGTACCTTGCATCAGCTACTATATTCTACATGATAGAATTCTGTAATCATTCTGTAAGAAACGTAAGAATTAGTGTGACCATATCAATCCCACAGTCAGAAAACTATAATGGCTCCCAATTGCTTCACAAATGAATAATAAAATTATAAAACCTGACATGTTTCTAAAAACCCTAACTTTTTCTTTAACCTAGAGGTTAAAGCCAAGAATAGGGTTCGGGGGTCAGGAAGTCCCCTAAAACTGAAAGTAACAATTTGGGTGATTTTATATACTTTTCTAGAGGAAAGAACCCATAGCTTTCAGAGTCCCACTGGAGTCTCTGACCTCGGAAAAGGTTCACAAGTATAATTTTAATATTTCCCTTTCACCACCTCCATCATAGTTAATGGCCCACATCCATTATTATTTCACAGATCTGGAATTTCTAGCAGTCAAGAAAAACCTACCTGCTGCCTTAAAGCAAGAGACATATGATTTCCTTCACTTAAAACACCTAACCCTCACAAAGCTCTCTTTGAGATTCCCTCTTCCACCAATCCATCCTACCAGGTCTCACCCACCCAATTCATGCTGATGTATCAGACTTACCAATCTTCAACTGTTGACAGATGACTCAGCCAACTACCTGGCTGAGGACACTAGGCCAGACCACCTGAATTGTGGGCAAATGTGTTCACAGGGGTTTTTCGGGGACACATTCCCCAGGTTGCCATGTTACAAGATCTTTCCAAGACAAGTGTTGAAATGAAACAAATAACTTCAGGGATAAAAACTGAAAGCATCCAAAGCTAGAATAATGAGGTATTTTAAGGCAAGTTGGGTCCTACATCACCCTCTATGTCATACCATATCGTATACGGCTCCAACACTTAAAGGATAATCTTTGGCTCTAAAATGAATCCCAGTAAAAAGGTCTTCAAATCTACACAATAGCAATTAATGTTAAAATTCATAAATAACATGTGTAATCTTAAATGAATGAAATAAATGTTGCTTTTCTTTGTTATTACTTCAATTTTACTTAAGGCAAGTTACCTGACAAATCTAACAGGCAACCCAAACTATTTTTAGGAACTTAGCAGGATATAAGTGACAAATAAAACAAATTTCCACATTTCACACCAAATGTTTCCAACTTCTTGGATCTAAGAAATTTAGGACTAATGAATGAACAGCACAGCCACCCACAGAAAAGTTGAAATGTTAAATAGAAGACCTTTTGTTTATTTGCCAAATATTTTAACAATTAACATGTCATGATTTCCTGACTTTTTCCCCCCATATCTCTCAGAAGACTGCTCTCTTCTTCCAAAAAGCAAACAAAAATGAAACACAAAGTAACACATCCTGCAAAACTTTCAATTGATACTCCCTCCCATTCCTTACATCTATTCCACTGTTAGGACTTGTGTTTGCATAATTTGTAGTAACTTTGATGAATTAGCTAATGCTCTTCTAGAAGCCCACTGCTTACATTCCATTATTAAAATGCCCATAGCCAATAACATATCTGTGGGAACAACCTAATGCTATATTTTCTTATTCACAGTGCTTCGGGACACTGTATGATAAGGCATGCTGAGCTAGTTCCTGCCATAGGCCGATAGAATCCACAGAATTGAGAGAATTTTTCTTACTCTTCTTAAGATCGAAACTCTGACATTCACAAAAGCTTTTTTTTTAAGTTATAACCTCTATTTATGAGATATTAAGATATGAATATGTGTGTTAATTTATATATAGTTTATATATAGCCACATTCATGGTAAACAAATTAGGAGGAGAAAAGAGGTATTTCAGAAAGCAATATTCAAATGGGCTTTTCCCTTTGGTATACACTTTCATCCTTATTCCATGTAGAAACATATTTTTAGGGCCCGTAGCTCCTCCCCACAGTGAAAGGCTGACTCAATCAATTGTGGCTGGGATAAGTATATAAAAAAAAAAAACAAAACACTGATGATGACAGCTAATATTTATTGGGTGCTTATTATATGCTAAACATTTCTCAAAGCATTTTGGATATTATATTCACTTAATCCTCTCAACAGTCCCTTGAGACTAAATATGTACCATTATTTTCACCAACTTATGGACAAGAAAACTGATACTGAGAAACTAGATCATTTGCTTAAAGCCACAATGCTAGTAAATAGAAGAGCCCCTTAAATAAAACCAGTGTTCTTTGTCTTAGGCTATAATAATGGGTCTCCCTGTGAAATAATTTACCAATTTTTTAACTTCCTTTTCTGCTTTTAAGAATCTAAAGCTAACAGCTATCAAGACCACACCTTCTATGTGTTATGTGTGTATATGTGTTATTACTGACAACTTCAATAGATGCATTATTTGTACCTTTTGTTTAAAGAACAACAAAATCTCCTGATGAGATAAAAAAATTTTTTTTAGGTATATGACAAGACAGTTAGGGCAGGACTTTGTATCAGTATGAGTTTAATCAAGAAAACACAAACCACTTTGAGTATTTGTAATTCAGGTATCTTGGAGGGGTTGAGAAGCCAGGCAGGGGGTGGGTGATGATGTAAGCTAGCAATTAGCAACAGCAGGAAGCTACTACCACCTCACAGGCTGGAGGGATAATGGGGAAAGCCAGAGGTATCAGAGCCCAGGGACCTGAAATCACCAGAGAGAACAATGGAAGACTTGTTCAGAGGGAGCTGGAGCCCTAGAGGAAAAAACAGCCACAAATGAGATGCTGCCCAAAGCAGATGAGGACAGGGAGGAATATTAACATCAAAATTCCTGCTGCCTTCGGGTTTCCTACCAGTGCCTCCCAACTGACATGGTTGGTTCCTGAGAGATGCAGCCTGCAACCCTGTGACACAGAACAGAGCTAAAGGTGGCTGAGAAATGGCTCAGTGACCACATGGTTTTCCACTGTGGCTTTGTTACCTACATAGTCGAAGTTCTGGTCCAAATAGTATCCGAGAGTAAAGATTTCTAAACAAAAGTGATACACATTTACCAAGCCAGATTTTTCATATTTTAACTATATAAAATAGAAAACAAATTATGTTAATGTTCCTTTTTAAAGGCCAATGAAATTTTATAAACATAACATTAACTCTTTCACAGACTTTGCATGAAAAACATCCTATAAGAACCAAATGCAAATGTCACCTTTAAGTAAGGCTTTACTTAATGGGATGTTTTGTTCATTAAATATTCGTCCACTTCTCTGTATTTACTGCGAGGCTCTCCGTGAAGTTCCTTCCATTATGCAATTAGATTCTATCCTCAAGAAAACCTTAGAAAGTGGGTATTCTTGCTCCATATTCTGAAATATTTTGGCCAGTAAGGTCTTTTTTCCAAGGAGCTATGATGTGATCAGCAGTACACACTGCTGACTGCCTATCCAGCCATCATTTCTCTCTCTTCTTTCCTCACAGAATGGTGACGCTCCTCCCCCCAAAATGTTACAAGAAAATGTGAACCTATTCCCAGATCCAGGGAATAGAACTAAACAGTCTAAGTCTAACAGGGAGGGAGAATCAGAGATTTTGCCCCGTAGGGCACATGTGGCAATGTTTCAGACATTTCTGGTCCTCATACTACAGAAGGGGCAGGGTAACTATGGGCATCTTGTGAGTAGAGGCCAGGGATGCTGCTAAACATCCTTTCATGCACAGGATAATGCTCACACATGCGAAAAAGAGGTATCAAAACCCTGGTCTAAGCCATTGGCTCTGAAAGTGAGGTTTCTGAACCAACGTCAGCTTGATCTTAAACGCAGTATCAGCTGGGAACTTGTTAGAAATGCAAATTCTCTCGCTCTACCTCAACTCTGCTGAATCAGAAGCTCTGGATGGGGTACTTTAGCAAAAAGGTCATTGCAGGATGCATTGACAAGCAGAGTTTATAGCTGAAGTTAATGGCATTGTTAATTGTGTGACCTGTTTGGGCCAAATGGCTTCTAGGTCCTGACATGATTCTGATGTATGCTAATGTTTCAGGGTTACTACACTGCAGCACCAGAGGTTGGCCAACTATGGCCCATGGACCTGCCACCTGTTTCTGTAAATTTTTATTAAAACACAGTCATACCCATTTATTTACTTCTTGTCCATTGCTGTTACAACAGAAGAGCAGAGGAGTTGTGACAGAGACCAGATGGACTGCAAAACCTAACATAGTTACTATCTAGCCATTTATAAAAATGTCTGCCAATCCCTGAAGCCAGACATGGTAATTTTATCATTCTTGCTGGTTATCAGTTTAGGAAGCACTGTTCAGGAAGGCATAAGATTATGAGGAGCAATAGGATAGGAGAAAAATGTGGGTAAGCATGAAGGTGGAACATTAGAGAAAGAATTCTTTACTTCTAAGAAGGCGAAAGAGGAAGGGATGTCTTCTTTTCACCTCCGTGATGTGATAGCTAGAACTGCAAAAACCATCTTGCAGCCAAAGGAAAAGCCAGGCTAAAGGCAAGAACAATATTCCAAAGATAGGGGAAGTGAGAGACAGAAAGAATCTGATTTCTATATGTTAAACTTTTTTTCCACAGTGAAGCTGTGGAAAAAAATAAATTGAGAGGCAAAAAGACTAGATAAGAAGCCAAAAAAGAAAATTTTTAAAAGGACAAACCCAAATAACCACAGGCATTTTTAATTACCTTAAGTCTATGTTTTACTGTATGTATGTTTGGACCCATAATCCATACAAATTCTGAAGTAAAACACTTCTGGTTTGAAGCAAATTAAATTTTTCCCCCAACAATAGTGAAAAATAACTATTTCCTTTTCCACTGCAACCAGAGCAATTTAAACTAACAGGCTACATTTGCAGAAATATAATCAAAGGTTTACCACAGTGAGCACATAGCACAAGCTCATTCTACTTGCAATCATTTTCTCCAAGAAATCAACAGCAACTAAAGACACCACAACTTAGATTTTAATCGATTCGAATTTGTGCTGCACCAAATCTAAATGAATATTTAAAATCTTCAAAGTGTGAAGAACCTCATTTTCCACCAAATAAAATATAGCCCAGCACCTATCTATACAATATATAATGCAAATGGCATTGTGCTAGCTAGGTTCTACAGACACAAAAACAGATAAGACACAATCCCCTGCCTTGGAGTAGCTTTCCTTCTGGTGGGGAAAATGACAAATACATACAGAATTGTAAGACAAGGAATCATAGTATAGAAGTTTGCATTTATAGAAACATAGAGGGGGAGCAGATATTCTAGTCAGAATCAAAGTCACAAAGGAGAAAATATTATAGAAACTAACTTACCATACAAATACAAATATTTCAGAAACTACTATTTGGAAAACTAGTATTTTTAAATGTTGCATAGATAAGACTGTAACGCTTATATTGTAAATTAATTTGAATGTAATTATTTAAAATACATTAGTCTGCAGGAAACATTTTGCGGGGGGGCATATTTTTATTTGCAAAACACTATTCTTCCTAAAATGTTGCTGTACTTGGGAGATTTATCCTCATTAATTTCTCCTTGTAAACCTGGTAGAAGATGTCATCTTTCAAGACTGATAAGGATGGCCCTAATATCATGAAAGTTTTCCCAAGTGCAAAGAAGTGTCCATGCCAGAGCTGGACCTTAGCGGAGCCATCTAGGGTCCACACAGCCAAATTAGAGCCTGGGGTTATAGACAGTCCAAGACCCTGTTGAACTAGGAACTAGATCAATCAAGTCATCATAAAGAAGAGATCTAGGATGAATCATCTCATTACATTTTGGACCACCTTGAAAAGCAATTTCTTATGTGGTTATGGTCCTACAGATAATGTTTATCATGTGTGAACAATAAATATAACAATAAACAATAAAGTTTAAATGTTCACCAGAAAAGAAAAGTAAGGGTAGTTAAGAGGATGGGGTTAGTGCTACTGCATATCAGGACCTAAAGAGTCACAGAACAACTAGAAGCCATTTGGCCCAAACAGGTCACACAATTAACAATGCCATTAACTTCAACTATAAACTCTCCTTGTCAAAGCATCCTGCAATGACCTCTTTGCTAAAGTACCTCTCAAGTAGTTAAGTAATGCCAGATCTGCTAGGGACAGTATGTCCATAAATACTAGCCAACCCCCAGGTTATTTAACATCATGCCCTCATCTTATTAGATCTGAGAGGTCACCCAGCTTCAAGCTTACTTATTACATTTGGCCCATCTACTAGACCCTTCTCTGGGAGATATTTTCTCAAGTATTGCATAAGAAATCAGTGCTACATATTTTTCTGGAAAATGATCCTCCTCATGAATTTTGCTTTGCTATTATCCACTCTAAATATCAAAAAATAAATAAAATTCTCCATGATCAAGGTCTAGGCCTTCATCCAAAATTCTCATCTGCTCTTCATCTACTTCTTTTCTCTCAAAACTTAATAAACTCACCTGGACAACTTTACTGCATTTTAGATATGCTTATTGCCTCTGAAGGAATAAAAATATAATTTGTCTGTACAAGTCATTATTCATCATTGAGCAATCATTCCTACACCCTCTTGCGTACTTCATGAATTTTCAGTCACAGCCTACAGAGATATGAAATGGATAAATGTCTCTCTAGAAGTTACTCTGTGAGTCAAAAGTCCTTAGAGAAAAAATGAGTTTTTATCCTGAGAAATGACTAGGAGAAAAATCTCTGGGAGTGGATGATTTTAGGCACTTGTGGTCAGAAGCAATCCAGCCTGAAGGAAGTCCTCAGCCTGAGCCACCATTACCAGTCTGCTCTACCAGCTGTGCAGAGCCCTGGCTTACCATAAAATCAACTTCACTGACCTGGTGGCAGTTCATGGTTTTGAAATTCAACTTTAACTGGAAATTTTCTAAAACAGTTTTGTAGCTCTGGTTTGCTGACAACCAACATTTGCAAATTTGGAAAGCCACCCATCTCACCCCAGCTGCCTCCGATTTCCTGTCCCTGGGCACAGTCTCCAGCTTGGCTGTGGGGCTCCACACAGCTAGCTCTGCCATTGCCTCCGGCAATGTGGTGTGGTAGAAGGCACAGTGGACGGAAGGTAAGGAGACCTGGGACCAGTCCTGCTTCTGCTACTAATGAGAATGCCCTTAAATTTCCTGGATGTTGGTTTCCGCATCTCTAAGCTCCCTTCTAGCTCTAGTCAGACACTTCCATAGCAGTTAATGAGCACCTATTATGGGCTAGGAGTGTAAAAGGGATATAAGCCAAAAACCCCACCCTCTAGGAGTTCATGGTCTAATGATTCTCTGATTCAATACACAGCCAACTTGCCATCTTTTATGTTAAAGAAAAAAAAAGAAACGCTGCTGATAAATCCAAAATCAATTCCAACTTCTAATTTTGGCCAACTCTTTAAAAACTTCTCCACCAACTTCTGTATAAGCAAATAGGTAACAATTTTAGAATAAATGAAAGACCATCAGTTCCGTCTTTCTTCCTTTGTCCACTGGGACTGTCCATTCTGAAATCAAATTAAAAGAGGACGAAACAGGAGAAAGAAGAAGCTTGGATGAGCCACTGAATGACAAAAAGTTGCCTGAATTGATGCTAAAAACAAAACAAAACATACTTGTTAGTGATACCAGCTAAAAATCTCAGCTTATTCCACATGTGAAATATTACATTGAAAACTGGTTAGAGACTAGTGCACAGGGTAACAACCTAAGCACATATTCATTGCTGTTTTCTGCCTCCTTTGGCTTTACAACTTCTGAAGCCCATTATGCTAAGACAGAAGTCCAGTATCACTTGGAAAAGAGGGAATTCATCATTGAGCATTGGCATCATACATATCAGGAAAGGAAAATATCTTGCTATTTTCATGGAAAACTAGAGATGACCTATAGGAGAGAAATAAATAGGAGTGATGTGAAAGCAAAGAAGAAGAAAAGGAATTTACATTAGAAGATTAGGGAGAGAGCTTATCAATAGAAAAGTAGTGTCCATTAGAAGGTCTGGACATGATTTTTTTCTTTTTAAAACCTAGGTTCTAATTTTCTACCATACAAACTATTGGTTCAGTCACCTATATCTAATCATTTATCTGACAAAAAGGATACTGGCCATGTAATTCTATATTGTCATGAAAGGGCAAAATAACACCACAGTTCAGTTCAGTGAAATAAGAATTTCTTGAGGGCCTACTATGGCCCCAAGGAATTGTGCCAGATCCTCAGGTTCCAAGGATGAACAAGAAATGCCCTCTACTCTTGAGAAGCTTACATTCAACAAAAGCTTCCTCAGAACAAACCCAATCTAACATAGCAACATCTTACTAGTTATGGTAATTAAAGTCTCCTCAAATGTGCTCCCCGGTATATACTCTTGAGAAGGAGGAGATACTACTATAAGAAAATCAAGACAACACAGTCAGCTGACTCATTCAAGGGCACACAATGAAGAACAACAGAAGTAAGTAAAAGAGAGTAGGGTGCTTTGAGTCATAAACCAGGTTACATGCTTTCTGGAACACAAAGGGCCCAGCAGCTTTTCTTTTCTTTTGTAACAGCTGGAAAAGTTGTGGGGTAAGGTGCTTGGTCTAAAAAAGTTACTGTTTTGGTTTTGCTTAGTTTTGCAAAAAATAAAAATGCTTTCAAAAAGACTTCACATTTAACCCTCCAGATAGTTTCCCATTTTGTCAACCATTTCATTTTATATCTTAGTTGAGAAACATCTCTGTCATCTTATCAATTGCTCTACTATTTCCCATTTAAGTTGGTAATGATATCCCTCCTGTCTGTAAAGAGACAGGACTTTATGATATAATACATATCAAAGTTATTTAGCTAAATAAAGTTGATGTCAATGGGAAAAGCAAACCTTAAGATAAAGTCCAAACCTTAAGATAAAGTTTTCTTATCCAAAAACATGCACGGATGTCTGCATATACTGACTCTACTGACCACTCTGCAGGTCTGAACCAAATGAATGTGATATAAGATAGACTGCTCTTGTCCCGGGTGCCATAAATTGTAACTCATGTTGATTTCTCTCCCCTAGCTGGGAAGAGAGATCTGTGTTTTAAAACAGTGCATTCACTGGTCCTTCTACTGTACCTCAGATTCTACCAATGAATCACTGGATGGGGTGATGATTAGTTTGACACTACCTTACCAATGCACATTCAATCTATCCCACTGTGATAACTGGTTATTAATACAACCTCCAAAAGAGTGATCTCTGAATTCCTATCAGAAAGTGAAGAATTCAGGAACGCCTGATTGTCTCAGTTGGTTAAGTGTCTGCCTTCGGCTCAGGTCATGATCCCAAGGTCCTGAGATTGAATCCCACATTGGGTTCCTTGCTCAGCAAGGAGCCTCTCCCTCTGCCTCTACCGTTCCTCCTGCTTATGCTCTCTTTCTCTCTCTCTGACAAATAAATAAAATTTTAAAAAGAAAGAAAGAGAAGAACTCAAGCATTTATCACTGTTTAATAGGTTCAAACTTCATAGTGAAATGTAGGTATTAGAACAATTTTCAAAAAGTACTAAGGAATATCTAGGTTTGAAACAATATGAGTCAACTCACAATGTCCATACTACCTCCATTAGGGTTAGAGGGTCCTATTCTTGTTTTCCTACTACATCTGTTTTACCCACTCCTTGACCTCCTTCTTTTCATCTTCCTCCTTCCACTATTTTCCATAACATCAGAGTGAAAGAATACTTGCACCTTCGTAAGACTTCATTTTCCCTAAAAATAAATAATCATTTGAACACTTAGATTACAGAGAATTATGCCCAAGGTTTGACCAATCATCAGCAAAATAAGAAACAAAATCTTTTTCAAGGTGACCAGGAATTCTTCAGCCAAAGGTTTGGCCAACTCAGTTTGGCCAACATTTTTAGATTTCAGCCTGAGAACTAGTTTGCTTTCTCTTATCACTTGATTCTTCATCCTGCCCCCCATTAACAGGAGCTGATGCCTTTTCTCCTCACCTCTGTGTCACCTAGGTATCCTGACTACTCAGAATCCATTAGAGTTTCTGCATGTTAAAAGATCCCCCTCGCTTATTATCTTTCAGCACAAAAAATACCTATTCCTTCATTGCTGAATAATAAATACCTATTTATTATTATTTAATAATAAATAATTTATCTAGTAGGTAGGATAATAAATATGTAATGGATATGAAGCTGGAAAACTTATTTATAATTATGTAAAGGCTTTTTTTTGAAGGGGTGAGGAATAGTTTTTATGAATAAATATGTAATAAATAATAAATACCTATTTATTTATTCTCCTTTTCAATTTCATTTCTATCACCTAATGATAATATAAAGTTATGTGCAATGTGTGTTCTGTTGCTTGTCCAAGGGTATGCAAAAGATCCCCAAAATTCAAGTCCAACTAAACATTTTAAATTAAACATCCCCTGGGTTTTATTCTAGTGACTGAATTACCCTTCATTGCTAAAATACTGGAAAATAGAGCATATTTCTCAGCAGCTGGGCCTTACTTTAGGATCTATTAAGAGATGGATAGATTTGGGTAGGAGGACAGCATTTGGGGTTAAATATGGTGAGTACTAGTCTAGGGCATAATTTTCAATGTCATTAAAAAATGTAAAGAATCCTCACAATGGTTCAGAATAAAAGAACAAGCTATAGTACCATAAAGTCACAGCTACTGCTCTGTGTCAACAGAAGTCAGAAATCTTAAAATGGCTAAATGTTACATTAAATTCCTACAAGCATAGCACTCATATACCTCAATGCAAATTAGATGGCAAAAGGCTGTTAATGGATGCTGTCATCCATATTACCTATAATAAGTCACAAAGAAACCAGTAAATTGTCTTCAGCTGGTATAACAGACAATCAATATTTTAACAAAAATGAAGACAGACCAAAAAGTCATGCTTAAAAATGAGAAAGAAAAAAATGGAGGGAACACAATGAGTTCTGAATGAAGAATGTGGCTTCTAAATCACTACTCCAGCAAGATCCTTTCATTTACATAGGAAAATTCTATTATAAACCCCAAGTTAGGACAGAAGATTAACACACTGTATCAAGAGTACTAGCTATTATGGGACAAATACAGTAATGGGGGTGGGAGCAGGGGTTTGTTCCACAGCACACCTGAATCAGTGGTAAAGGAGGACATCTGAAAAAGAAAAGATCACACAACTGGCCCAAAGTGCAAGAAATACAGAGATGAACTGGTAGACCTATCTGTGTAAACTAGCAATAAAAAAAGCACAAATTAATTAAAGTTAATCATTTTGTCAAGTCCCAAAGAAGATACAAAGGAAATTTAACACAGGGTCTGGGATCACCAATGATTTTCAAATAGATCTGGAGGGTGATATAAACACAGAAGAAGACAGCATATCATTCTGGGTCTAGTAAAGAAACTGGAATGAAAGACTTTTTGCTGATATGAGTCAAAAAGCAAGGAAACAAAACTAGAGATACTGCATGTCATGCTCTCTGGAAACCATCCTATTAGAATTAAATCCCTCAACCCCTACCCTCCCATTTTCAGGAAGCATACAGCAAATGTCTTTAAGCCATCTTCAATTACTGTATCCACCCCAGCTAAAAGGTAACCCATATTCTCTTAATGATCGCAAGCCCTTAGATTATTGTCATTCGATGGTTTTCATTCAGTTGTCCTAACAAGGTAGAGAAAGAGAGAGGAGGAGAGAGGGAGAAGGAATTAAGGGGCCTGGGAGGTGGATGCCGTTCAGGTATCAGGAAGCTGCACCAAAGCAGTATTCACCCTTGACCTCTACCTACAACTCTCCCCCACCCTCCCAAGCTTTCCACTCTGAAGCACAGCACCTAACAGACCTCTGTCATGACATACTCCCTGGCAAAGTTTCTATGTACTGGACTTCTGAGCTTCCCTCTTGTATGCTCGCTCTGACTTACATATGATCAATAGTTGGCATTGTTCCATTTCTTCCTGGTTATGAAATACCTCTCTTTAACTGCCATTTATCCTTCTTTTTAGCATTTTTGTATTTTTAAGTATCTCAACTGTGATGTCATGATTCCTACTCTCCTACCCAGTAATCAATTAGTATCTTTCAAGACTACAATTACTCCTAATTAAATGATCTTCTTTGATTTATATCATCTTGATTTATTTTTATAGTTCATCAAATACAGTAAGAAACAAAAATCACTACTTCCATTGCTAGAAAGGGTATTTTTTAAAGCTACTGCTCCAGTTAACTGTGAACAAAGCAGGAACATAACAACAATAATCATATTGAGAGCTAACATTTATTAAGTATTTAGTATGTACCATGCACTGAGTGCTTTAGATATATGAACTCAATTAATCCTCAGAACAATCTTAAGAGGTAAGGTTGTCATCACCCCATAAAAGAAAACATAGATAGCAACATGCACAAGGACACAAAGCTAGTGAGGGCCAGAATTCAAATCCAGACAGTCCCCAGAAAGACATTTCTAATTCAGACCAGTCATTTCTGATGGAATAAAAATGTTCTGAAATCAGTATTCTTGGAGTGTTCATCTTATCTTTTCAGTATAAGATACAGCCAAAGAAGTAACTATCCTTCACTTTTGGAACTAAAGTACTTTTAGCACTGTAGCACTCATGTTTCCTCCTACTGGCCTTCCTTTGCAAGTGCACCGTACACAATGCTCCCCAGTGAGAACCGCATTGGGAACAGTTTTCGTAAGGATCATAAAATGAGTATGTCTCATGGAAGGATTAATGGGAAAAAGTTGAAGAAAGCAGAACCATTCGTGCTTCCTTTTCCATACAGACCCAGCCTTTCTGGTACGAAAAGTATTATCTCTGAAGCAAAACTATAGTAATAAGGTCCCCATGTCTCTACAAAACTGCCACCAAATAACAGAAACACAAAGGAGCTGTGACTTTTATGGAAGAACAGGCTTTTTGCAGGTTCTGAAAGAACAACATGATTAACAATTAAACTATAAAGTCCGACCAACGGACACATACTGTCATGGAACCTGAGGTTGGTAGAGAAAGCACAATAAAAAGAATGAGTTTGTAAGTCTTAGCTTCCTCCTCACCTATAAAATACAATAATAAACATGTAATGGGAGCATGATGAGAATTAAACAAATTAAACAAGAACTGGGTGAATATGCTTTATAAAATTAAGTACTGACTAAATATATAATATGAAAACTGAGAATGAAATCACTAGCACTCCATATTTACAATCAAAATAATCTAAAAAATACTAATATATCCTCTGTATTCCAATGCAGAAAAAAATTATGAAACAGATGATATCATATTTTCAACTGGATCATTTAAATGGAGACCTTAAAAGTTCTGGGGAAAAACTTAAGTTCATAAAAACTATTCCTCACCCCTTCAAAAAAAAAAAAAAGCCTTTACATAATTATAAATAAGTTTTCCAGCTTCATATCCATTACATATTTATTATCCTACCTACTATGAAGGAAATGTGTTATTATTCTTATTTTATAAGAGAGGAAACTTAGTCAAGGGTAAGTGGAAAAGTAAGAAATAAATCTCAAATCTTCTGATCTACATTGCTTACCTTTTTAATATTGTCCCAGGCCATCAAAAAAAGGTCCCTCATTTTATGAGGCTCTTTTTTGTTTTATCTTAAAACTTAAGTTTTCTGATAATGATGTCTGCCTCTAGGTAAAGTTAAATCATGTTTTTCAATTATTTTAGGCTTTTAAGCAATTGTATTAGCCAAAGGAGATAGTGAAATTTATAGAAGTCCCATAAGACATTATAGAAATTTGATATGTTATAGATGAAGCATAATTTTAACTTAACAAAACAAGAATAATCATTTAAAAGCATGAAGCATATTTTAAAGTTAGCACATCTATAAATACTTGAGGATATTATACCATAATATTTTCAACCCCACAGAACAACAGGCAATAGATTTATCTACAGCAAAATTATGTAACTTAAAAGTAAAATAACTATATACTGGGGTGCCTGGGTGGCTCAGTGGGTTAAAAAGCCTCTGCCTTCAGCTCAGGTCATGATCCCGGGGTCCTGGAATCGAGCCCCGCATTGGGCTCTCTACTCAGCGGGGAGCCTGCTTCCTCCTTTCTCTCTGCCTGCCTCTCTGCCTACTGTGATCTCTCTCTCTGTCAAATAAATAAATAAATAAAAATAATAGTAATTATATACCTACATAAAATAGAAATGTAAACTCAGAATTTCAGAGAGTGCTAGGTCTATAGGGAGATCAAAATTTAAATTTTAAGTTGAATCTCTCCATAAGTGAATTGAGCATCTTTACCTTTATATAATATTTGATGGATCTCAATCTATAAATTAGGCTTTTCTGTTTGGCTAACAGAGAATAGCTTAAAAGCCTAAAATACTTGAAAACCATTATTTTAATTTTGTTTACATCTGGTTGCAATAGCCCCATTTCACTAGCTGAAGTTTACTCCAGTGTAGAGGAATTTGATTAACTTCATTTCAAACAAAAATAAAAGATTAAGGGCATGGTAAGAGGACATCGTGGCTCCCAGAGACAGTGTATAAACTCACAGTCTAGAATCTTAGAATTTTTAGAACCGGAAAGGATCATGGTAACGAGGAAATACTTTGCAACCCACTTCACTCACAAACAATACAACTGTTTTTTTTTTCTTTCATAAGGACCCTGACTGAAACTGGGCCTACAGAGTGAGATAGAGGCATCTCAACATCTGAAAGTTAATGCAGAAATTCCCTTTGCTATTTCACTTCCTGTATATACAAGGCCAGCACAACTGGTTGCAGATTTTTTAGGAGAAATCTAAGCCTTTACATATCTGTATTTTTGGACTACATGACTCCCAGCAACCAGGTTGGTTTGATTTCATATTCTCAATTAATTGATCAGCTGTTCAGGTAAACAACACAGGCCAGAGACAACTAAATATAAGGAAAGCCCTGGAAACACCACTTTTTTAAAGAAATCTTGGCAAATCCTGATAAAATACAAATCCATTACTCTTTATGCAGACCCTCCAGGTTCCCCAGCCTGGGGTTGGCCCAGGCTTTCTATTTTGTTCTTCACACACAAGCATACACCCTTCTATCACTCATGTTCTCCTGGTTTGGTTGTATAGTTCTAAATCCTAAAAAGATTTGACATGCAAAAGGTCTTTGTAGGTGATCTACTCATTCAGACTTTCTTTAAATGTGTCCTAATAAACTATTTTTTAAGATTTTATTTATTTATTTATTTATTTGAGAGAGAGAGAGAGAGAAAGAGACAGAGCACAAGATGGGGGAGGGCCAGAGGGAGAAGCAGCCTCCCCACTGAATGGGGAGCCTGATGTGGGGCTTGATCCTAGGACTGTGGGATCATGACCTGAGCCAAAGGCAGATGCTTAACTGACTGAGCCACCAAGGCACCCCTAAGAAACATTTTTTAAAAGTGGACAAAGCAGGGGTTTCATGGATATTTCTTGATCCAAATCCAGAAGAGCAATTTCACTATGCAAGAAGAGCTGCCATTCCAGACATATTCTCTCACTTTAGCTCTGTATCCCAATTCTGATTTGTTCCAAGTAATATCTTCATTTTGGTGGAGCAGGTTTTAAAGAGCCCACTCAGAATCTTTAAATGTTTTTTTCATAAGTACGTGAGTGAGCACAGATTTTCTGTTAAAGTTTAGTTAAAGGCAAGTTGAGCACATTCTTTTTTTAAGATTTTATTTATTTGACAGAGAGAGAAAGAGACATCACAAGCAGGCAGAGAGGCAGGCAGAGACAGAGAGGGAAGCAGGCTCCCCGTTGAGCAGAGAGCCTGATGTGGGGCTTGATCCCAGGACCTCGAGATCATGACCTGAGCCAAAGGCAGAGGCCTAATCCAGGAGCCACCCAGGAGCCCCTGAGTGCATCTCTTTTTGTCAATGCCAGAAATAACGTGAATATTTCAAACTTTCATAGTTTCAGATTAAGCTACTATAATTTTCTAAGTCAATATAATATAATAGTTTTTATTGTCAGCCCATGGTGTTTTCAGGTAAGTATAGCATCTATAGGAGAATACTTCTGGTATCTAATAACTGTGGCAACTTAGAGTTAAATTTACTATGTGCCATCTCACAGGGCCAACCCCCAAGAAGTTATCATTTGGTCCTACTTCCAACAGTGACATATAATTTTTGTCAAAAATTTTATATATTCCCCTAATCAAAGAAATGACTACAAAAAGAGCTCTGATTGACTTCAAATATAAATGCAAAATACAGCTGGGATATAAAAGACAGTCTTGATTATGGATACAAATTTGGAATATTACATATATATATATAATAGAACTGAAGTATTTCATAATAGGAAAGGCAAACAAATAATCAAGTATTATCCCAATAAAATGTTCTTGTATCCTCAAACTATAGTGAGCGTTTTAAATTCAGATTGACTTTTATTATTTAACAATTAAAATGTACCTTCCCCAAGGAAAAACTATGTATCTTCATGTTTGAATATCATAGATAACAAATGTAGACTTAAAATTAAAATTACCTTTGATATGGGAAGAATCAGCTTCTAGAAAACTGCCCTTGACCAGTACTTAGAAAATGCTTACATTATTAGAGTTTGTTCATTCACACAATAAATATTTATTATGTGGAAGAGAGAGTTAGGTGCTGGCAATATCCCCATGAACCAGACAGACACACTTCCTGTAGTCATGAGGTCTCCTGTCTGGAGAATTCACCATCAATTCAGTTCAACAAGTATTTGTCAAACATCTGTAATAAACCAGTACTGTGTTGACTCATTTAAGGATACCAGAAAGCTAATATAGGATCCTGAACTCCCTTCCTGTGTCTTTGGAAATAAAAAGCTCATATAAATGAAGTACTTAGAAAACATACAAACTGTTAGCTGCTAGCAATAAATACCACAAAATAGGCACACTATTTCTGAATCCACTTGGTAATGATATATGCTGTATGAAGTTACAACAGTCCAGTGCAAAAGAATACCTTTTTAGGCTAATCTTTATAACTCCAACAACATGGCAAAGAAGGGAAGAAACCAGCATTCTATTTCATGGGTGGGTACATCTTAAAATACTGATCTCTTTTTTTTCCTACTCAGAGTGAACAAAACATTTACAATCTCCTTAAATGTATGTATAAAAGGTTATTGAACACCCAGTAAAATTTTTTGTTTTTTGTAAAATCACATGAAAGCAGATTCTATGCCTGTACATTTAAAATGGTTATGCTAAAGCTTAGGGGAAAGCTAGCTAATTGTCTTAGAGCAGAAGAGGAGAAATTAAAAGCCTTGATTCTTTTTCTCAGGCTCAAACTCTCCTGAGAGGAACATGAGAATTATCCAAAGATTTTTTTTTTTAAGCAACTTTGGGAAAATCAATGGATATATTAAAGGATAATCTATTTTTTAATAAAATCAAAACAATGAAGAGAATATGCTTCCAAATTATTTTGATTTAGATAACAGACATAAAATCAAGACTAATTTTTTAAAAATCATTCTACTGCTGTAGAAAACAGTTTAAAGGTTCCTCAAAAAGTTAAACAGAACTACCATACAACCCCACAATCCCAGTCCAAGGCATACACCCAAAAAGAACTGAAAACAGGCATTCACATAAATACATACACACACATGTTCACACCAACATTACTCACAGTAGTCAAGAGGTGGAAACAATCCATTTGTCCACTAACAAACAAATGGATAAACAAATCAATATAGCCACACAATGGAATATTTTATTCAACCATAAAAAGGAATGAAGTGCTGATACGTGCTACAATGTAGATCAACCTCCAAAATGTCACATGCTGTATGATTATATTTATATGAAATATTTAGAATAAATAAATCCATAGAGTCAGAATTCATATTGGGTGGCTGCCAGAGGAAAAGGGCAAATGGAGAAATGGCTTAATGGATAAGGGATTTTCCTTGAGTGATAGAAATTTTTAGAAGCAGATAGAAGTGGTTAAACAACATTGTGAATGTACTAAATGTCAATGAATTGTTCACATTAAAATGGTTGATTTTATGTTATGTGAATTTCACCTCAATAAATTATTTTTTAATAATGCTACATCACCAAAACATCTGATGACACAGAGGATAATACTATTTGGAAAAACACAGACATTGAAAACTCTAAGTTTAAAAGTGATCTCAAATAGATCCTAAATGTGAAAAAGTTTGAAGAATACTTTGAAAAATTTATTTTATTTATATTTTTTCTTTAAGCATATACCCAAGTATAATAAGTTATAACATTTGAGTCTAAATAAATCTCAAGGAGTTCTCTCAATACATATAAAATAAACATTTATGTAATAAGAAAAAAATCATTGCACTGTTTTGTTTTAAAACCAAAATTATTTTCACTTGTACTTGAAATGTTTTAAAAGTCAATGATGCCACTGAAAGAAAAAACCCTGACAAGTTATGTAGATTGATCACAGGTATAGGAGACAGTTTCTTAAACAAGCAAAGCAGTTAAAGGCAAAGCCAGGAAATTTTAGAAATCATCTTCAGAGAATTTAAACCTTAAATTTCTCCAGAGACATGAACATTGACCAATGAAGGATTAAAGACAATCAAAGAAATTTAGCCTCATCACAAAAGAACTCATATAGCAAGGGTCACCATTTTGCAAATTTTCATACACTCCAGGACAAATTATCTGAATGTTAATAGGGAAGGACTAAGCACCTTCCAGTTATAGGAGGCTATGACGTAAAACTACATATGGTAAGTGCTTAACAACAAAAGTTGACTTAAGGCAAGAGTAGACTCAAATGCCATCAGTACATTATAAAGGAAGAGATATAGTTTACAAATCACATTATTGAGATTTCACTTATTTATAAAAATGTCATTCCAAATTTCAGTATTATTTGGATAATCTGAGTGTTTCATATAAACTCAAACATCAGAAAAATATTTTTAAAGTACACTCATGTGTATGGTGAAGACCAAGGTTTAAAATGATGATCTAAGGAACAAACTAAGTTTAGATTATGGACTTCAAAACTCAGTGTCAATGAGCACACCCAGCACCCAGACCTTGGCTTCTAATACTACTCTGCAACAAAAAGAACCAGAGCTCCTTGGAGAAATAGCTGATTCTAGCACCAGGGCAGGAAATAAGAAGAGGAGCCTGGAGAGTCTTACAATACCAGAAAGTAAGGAAGTGCTCAAAACAAAAACAAAAACAACTCAGTACCTTCATTACCTGATATGGGATATTTAGAATAACAGCTTACACAAAACTTCTATAAATTTGCAGGGACAGGCCAGTTCTTTCAAAAGTCTTTAATTTTTTCATCCAGAGCAAAGTTCCTCAATGTTAACACGACTGACATCCTGGGCCCCATGCTTGAATTGGGGGCTGTCCTATATGCAGCATAGGAAGTTTAGTGGCTTCCCTGGTCTCTACCCACTGAATGCCCACAGCCCTGAGAGCCACTGCTCCAGAGAAACTTCCAAAATGATGAAGTAAATAAAACTTGGTAGTTAAACTGACAGAACAATGCTGAGAGATTCTGGCTGGTGTAAAAAGCCAATATAGCAACGGGAAGAGGGATCTCAATGGGGAAAGGAGCTCCTTTTTGTTTGTTGAACTTTTCTCTTCTTTCCCACTCAGCAATCAGCAATAAGTACTTTCCAACAACTATTTTAGCACTGGACTCCTGATCCCCTAACTCTGTTCCCACTGCTTCTTTTTAAAAAGCCTCCTGGAAGAAAAGAGAAAAGCCTTAGCACTTGACACACTTCACAAAAGCTGCCTTTCAAAGACACTGGGTGAGAAGCGGTTTAATTAAGGACAGGGACAACAGTCTCCCAGCTAAACTCAGAAATACCAAATAAGGAGGGTGCTACAGTTTCTGGAATCCTATCTCTTCTACTGCTTGCAAAAGCTCACTGACCCCAGAGCTCTAAAGAATCACCATAACATATTCTGGGTGTGAAATTGAGAAATGTTCACCTATTCCAGTGAATCACTCTTCTGTAACATTTGCAAAGAAGTCCAAATATACTCCCCTTGGGCAAACACCTGTTTATGAACAAGAATATGTCATTAACAGAGACCAGTTTCTTTTACACCCTGTGCCAAATTCAGTGTAACTCATTTGGCTTCTGTCAGAATTGGATTTCTAATCCTGTGTTCTAGACAATTAGCTACAATCCTTAGCTTCTTGTTACTTATTTTAGCCTAAAAGAAGGATTTTTCACAAAGAAAAATGGGTACGGAATAATTAATATAAATGCTGTCTCCAGAACAGTAAGCTAATTCTACAAATTCATAAACTGGACTGGAATTTTAAGCACTGATGTTACATGCTCTCAAGAAATTTATGGATCAAATGAATAAACAGGTACACTGAGAGCTAGATTTTTAAAAGGTTACCTACACTTGTTTTATCATTCACTTTTTTCTCATTCAGAAAATCAACTTCACAGATGTGTTTCATTCACCCCTTCCTCAGCTGAGATTTACATTCTTTCTTAAAGAGTGACATAAACAATTTAGCCAAAACCAGACATTTTCTACAACAAATACTATTAAAAAAAAAAAACAGCATTCATCCAAGCTAGACAATTGTCCCTTTTACAAAGTGCACCTGGAAGCTCCATTTAAATTTTCTTGTGCTAAACTCAGGGGAGAACTACCTAATTGTCTCAGAGCAAAAGACTAGAAATTAAAAGCCTTGAATCTTCTTCTGAATCTGCCACTTGCTGTGTTATTTTGACAAGTCACTTAACCTCTTTGGACTTTTATTGATCTATAAATGGCAACTGTTTGGCAAATGATAGGGTCATTTATGGAAAGGACACTTCAGGAGCATTGACTAAGAGTTGTTAAATGAAAGTTAAATGGTATTTTTAAACTTTAAGTAGAGATATTGGGGTTTTTCAATAACACTCTTTTCAGACACAATTTCAATAAAGATTTCTCACAGATAAATATTCTGTGTTTCCAGACAAATTAATCTTGAATTCAAAATTATCAGCTGGCTATGGAAAATGAAGAAAACTATTCTAAGATACATGCTTTCTATATATTCTGTGAAACATTTTAAGTACAAAAATTATACCTTATTCCATCAACGTTTCAGAAGTCATCTGATCTCATAATGTATGGAAATGACTATGATGACATTTCTTACTGATTAAATATAGTAGAGGGCTTATTAAAACAAAAATATTAGCTGACCATGGATCCTTATTCTCTGGTCCAGAGAAAAGTTTTAATCAAAATCCTCTTAGGTTAAGCAGAACAAAGGCTCCACAATCTGCCCCACACCATTTTTCAGAGTGTATCAATAATAAGAGACAAGTTTTGTGAAGGTAAAAACTCCTCTGAGCAAACATAAGCTAATTTATTTCATTCTTGCCATTCCTCTGTACCTTAGAAAATATGCGGCCTCTTGCTAATAATTCTCAGTATTACAAAGCTAATTAGTTCTGTGACTCATTCATCAATATGTTCCATGGATTTCCAGAAAGATGACCCTCTGTGTGTAAACAGTGTCTGAAGAGGCCCACAGAAGCCAGAGAAGAGGCTTCCCAGAAGACAGTTTTAAGTAGTTCCGGAGTGCACCTTAGCTCCTCTATAGGGGCTCCTTACGCATTCTCCACTGTGCACCATGGAGACCAAGTCTTGGCCCCACTTACTAGTCATCCTACTAATTAACAGTGTGACTCGTTTGTTCTACAAACATATTTTATTAAGGAAAGTTAATCTTAATAATAATCTTAAAATCAGAGTAGGTTATTTGGCTATTTAAGTTTTTATTTTGATCCCAATTATAATCAGAATTAGTTTTAAAGATAATTGGTAATCTTTCTTTTTGTGGCATCTGTATTTGTTCTATGCAAAAACTTGAAAAATAAAGAATAAATAAAAACTTGAATTTTTTTGGAGGATATTGCCACTTTTCTTTTTTTAATCAAAGCTCCACCTGACACTGTAGGAAATGCAGATATTATTTAATGGAACCTTATAGTCACAGTCCTACATTCATTTTGTCATCGATGATAGCAATCTTAAACTTTCCATTTTATCTGGAAGAGATATCTATTTATCCATATGTAAGATACAGAAAACAGATACTTCAGGGGAGAGGGAGGAAAAACAAGGGACATCTTAGTTCTGACTCAAATTTTGCTTTTTTAACTCTAAAAAATAGAGTCATATAACAAAGTAAAAGAGTCTTCCAATTACAACTGAAAAATGGCTCTAATACAAATTAGTACAGGCACAGGTTTAAGAGGAAAGATTCTGAAGTGAAAACACCATCTTATTTCTTTTGTTATGTGTCTTTCCTTCCATTCATGATTACAGCAATAGAGCTGCCACTGTGAAAATGAAGCTGTCTTAATTACATATTTTTCTTTTAATACACAATCAACTCCAGTACCTATATTCATTCAAATTCAAAACCTGCGAGAAATTTGAAGTTACCTAACAGTTTAGAGGATTTAAACTTAGAACTTAAATTTTTAAAACTTATATCCCTGGGTCAGTTCCAAGATACTTAGTTGCCTTTCCTTTGAGAACTATAACTAAAAATATTAGTTATCTCTATGACTAAACAGTAATTGTTTACCAAAAACACTAATATTACATAAACACATTTTGGATTAATGGGGTGTGTTTGTTTGTGTGTGTGCTTGTGTGTGCGCATGCATGTGTGTGTATGTGTATTTGATCCCATGCTTCTGCTTTAATGGTGAATTATTCCCCCAGCACAATAAATTCATTATCTCCACATATTCCAAATATTTCTGAAATTCATTATCTCCACATATTCCAAATATGCTTGCTATTGTATACATAAAAGGCAGATATATTGATTTACTCAATAGTACTAATGAAATAAATAACTTCCCCTTTTAAAATATTGTAACAAAATATGTGGAGCCAAATAAGCAACCACTTACCACTAATAGCTCTGTTAAAACAGAATACAAAGGAAGCCAACCCACATTGTTCTTACAATCCCCTGTGGTTCTGATCTTGTGCTAGCTGGAGCCCTAATTCAACACTGTCTTTTTTGAAAAAGTCAACACCCTAGTTACCTCACCACATGGGGGTGTTTTCACCATTAAGAGTTTTCTACGGTTTCTAATGCCATGGTTAATCACCGCTATGGGTATAATTTTGCTGAAATAAAGTCTAGGAAAAACAAGACTTTAACTTTGTTAGACCGCCTTGAGTAAGAGGTAGGACTTAAAGGCAATTACTTTGAAGTAGGAAAAAAAAGAAGGGGGATACTTTGTCAAAGATTTCTTCCTGGTTTAGTAAATTGACTTTGTGGTGCAAACATACTATCTAGTTAGAAGCAGATTTTACGTGGAAAATGATGGAGGGCCTTAGTGATGATCCAGAAGCTCTACCTTATCTCATGAGGAACACAGTTTTTCTGACAGTCCACACAACTGCAGAGGCTGTGCTGCTGTTATTCTTCTGTTAGAGGGTTGCATTCCCTCTAACTACATCCAGCAATGGCTCCCAATTAGGCATCATCATCCATACTTCAAAGACAGGGAAGTGATATTTGAGGATATGAAGTGACTTGCCCCCAGTTTACCCATAAGTAAGCATCAGACTCAGGAAACACCTATGTACTGGGTGCTTAAGAACTCTAAAAATAGCTGGCATTTTGTGAGTATTCGGCATACCTCATCTCACTTAAACTTTACAACTTGATGAACTGGGTATTATGGGTATTATTCCCCTTTACAGAAGAAAATTGAGTCTCAGCAGAATTGTCATTTGTCTGTGATCTTACAGTTCATCGTTAGTGCCCTGATACCAGGGAGATAAACCTTTACTTTGGGTTTTGAGTTCTGAAAAGCCAGAGCAGGCCCTACTCTTTGTACTTTCCCCCATGGTTACAATAGTCAGTAAAGCCACAGAAATATATTAACTAAGATTCATGCATTCCCCTTTTAGACATACTCTGATTAGCTCAGAATTCCCTGCCAAACTGGTACAAGTTCTCCTCCACAGCCTCTGTGGGTCTCTTCCCCAAATCCCTCCCTAGGACTGACTTTAGAGCAGATGTCACATGCCCAAAGGCCTAGGTCCAAGGTGTGGACAAAGGGTGGCTTTTTGAGTACGAAAGATACAACCTGTGCTTGTCAGCTGGCATGTCAACCCTTGTATTGTGGCAGAGACACCAGCAGGCTATGGACACAGAATGCAGGCCTGGGTCCTATCCTCTTTATGTAATAACGCTCTAGAAAGGACTCTGAAGTATCCAAGTATTCAAATTCAAACACTACTCTCCAGATCATTATAAAGGTATATTTGTCAGGGTAGAAAAAAATTGGTTTGATTTATAATTTTCAAAAACGTGTCCATACAGTGTATATAAGCCATAATTTGGATTCTTCCCTCAAGCCCCACAAATATTAGGTTGGGGCCTGCAGCCAGTAAATGTCAGAGCTAAAACTTGAGAACAAATCTGTTTAACTCTAGAGAGAACACCGTATCATTCTCAACCGCTATGCACCCACACCAAGGCAGCCATTATGATCTAGGTGGTTTAACTCCACTTCTAGAGGTAAATCATGATTTGTCTAAAACAATCATTATAGTCCCATTCCTCTAGGCAGTAACTGGTTCAGGGACCTGGCCTAAGATACTCAATATTTAATATTCCTCCAGCATCAGAGATTGCTTGGAAAATGAGTGGCTGACCAAATACAGGCCAGAAAGAAAGAAGGAAAAGTCTGCTGGAGAATTTATGTCCTCTAGGAGTAAGCCTCTAGATGTCACATATAGTTGTGGAATCCAGCATGCTGTGGACATCTTGCTACTAACAGCCCAAGGATGAAACCAAAACATAGAGGAAGGCAAAGCCAAGTGAGTCACTAGGCAACAGAATGGAAGACACTGGACAGACAACCCAGAATCCTCTGGATTTTCAGGTGTATGGGCCCATACATTGCCTTATTGTTTAAGCCAGTCTGAGTTGGGTTTCAGTTACTTATGACCCAAAGCATCCCTAACTGGTAGATCTCAAAGCCCTTGCTCTTGACCACTAGATAACATTATCTCTCTTGTAGAGCAAGAAAGAAGGAGTGATGGACAGTCCTGAGCCCCCATGAAGAGTCAGAAGGCTCTTAAATCCTGCTTAAGTCCAGAGTCAAACATGTACTTAGATCTAGTCTGACACTATTAGCACAGCAAGGGCTACTTAGCCCCTTCTTCCCTTTAGCTCAGCAGCTTTGTGAATGGAGTCAGAGAACAGGAATCCTCCAGGATGTATCATCTGAAAAGTATAAAGAGCATGTTTTGTCTAATGGCACAGCCATTTTTACCCCTACACTGCAGTTGAGCTCTAGTTTGATTTCCAGTACTTTAAAATCTCTGTCACATGGAACATCAGGGATTTTTAGATAAGCTGAGGGTTTGTAGAGCCATCAGTAAAATGGGCATTATTTTAAAGGAGAAATTTTCCAAATTGTGCTCCAACCCCACTGCCTTCTTAAATGGAGTGCACTTCACATAATTTAGTATTTTCCTGATGACTCAAAGAAGTCACTATTATGAACATCAATTGCTGTATTAGGCTGTACATTCATTCAGCTAGAAGAAATTAGGGAGAGGTGGAAAGCTCTTTTGATCCTATACTACATAGCTGAAACTATTGCACAATTGTTGCTCTTATATCTAATTGTATAGTTGCTGTCTTCTTGCTTCTAATCGCACAATCAGTTGTTACTACCCACTCTTGTTCAAGTGTCTACCTGTAATATCCTCTTACCTTTATAAGTTATTACATTTACTCTACAGTATGTTTTTAAATACATGAAACATTAAGAATGCATTATTGTTAATAATATTTAATAACAAATATCATTTCCTGAGTGCTTGACATGTTTCATTAATTACATTCAGAGTTTTATGTCCTTTACCTCATGTAATACTCAACCTCGTAAGGGAGGTAGTATCCCTACTAGAGAAATGAGAACACTGAAGCTCCAGTAAACTGGGTGATTTTCCCAAGGTCAGACAGAGGTTAAGGGCAAAGTTGAAGTGAGGATGCACAGAACCTGCCTGCAGGTAAAGTACACAGGCTCTGTTAACATTATTTTCATTATTCAAAAGACTTACGGTTCTTGGTGAAGAAACAGAAGATTTAAATTTCAGAAAGACAGAGTGTTATTGTGGAAGGAAAAACTCAGAAATAAACTCAATTCTATAAACTGGTGTTTAAGAAAGAGTACTTCTGTTATTGGCCAAGCATGATACAATTTGTTTTCTTAATTCCTATGGTAAAAAGGAGACACGCATAACAAATATAATTGGATGGGTGTGCTTACCTCATCTTAAATATGTTTCATTTCCTGATGATATATGGAGAAATTTGTCCTGAACAATGTCCTTATACTCTAACACAGAAACATTCTATGCCCTCCAATGATATAAAATCTTACTAATTAAACATGGGAATTTTTCAAAAATAGTAAGTTTCTCAAAAAATAGTCAAACTTAAGGCCACTTAAGGCTCACTGCTGGCTTCCTGTCATTGAGACCTCTCTCCCCCCAGCCACTGATGCCTCTCCAGGGCTCTAGGCCCCAGAATTACTCCGGCTACTCTCTATTGGGTAACTTCTGAGTTTCAAACAGAAATTACACATTTTGGAGAACCAACCTGCCTGCAGTCAGCACTGTTTTGGTAGTGATCCATTTGCTATGAGTAGTAATTCATGTACCATCCCTCTTTACTATTGACCTTACAGAAGCCCCAGGGAATAAATAATGTATCATGTTCTTCCCCCAAAATCAATCATTCAGGGTGACATTCCTTTCTAAAGCACAGGGAAAATCAAATTCTATGGTGCAAGTACCACAACCAACCTCAAATACAAGAAATCAAGATACAGATTTCATCCTTTTCTCCCACCTTTCCTTCTCTCATGTATCCAGTGAATATTTACTGAAAGGCAATGAAGCTCTGGAACCAGACTACTAACCTTAGGCTACTTACTTACATTCTCTAGATTAGTCTATCTCTAAAATGGGTGTATTAATACCTACTCCATCATTCTTTGAAAGGAAATGAGTTAATTTATGTGAAACACTTTGAACAGACTGAATACAAATTAACTCGTCACTAAATGTTAGCTATTTTTCTTATTATCCTACGCCAGGCCCTCTGTCAGATACTAGGGAGTGAGCAATGAATGAAACTAACGTGGGTCCTGCCCCACAGAGCTTTTAGACTCACAGATTTGGCACCAGTTCTGACACTATATGATCAAACTGTCTTAGATTCTCACTCTTTAAAAGAAAAAAAAAAAAAAAAAACTCTAGTCAATGTATGGTTTTGGTTTAGTATAATAATCATCATTATCATATAAAATCCTTTAACTTTACTGAGTGCTTACTACATGCCCAGGCACTAGGCCAACTGCTTTACAATATCACCTCATTTAATCCTTACAACAGTATCATGAAACAGACACCACTATCCTCATTTTATAGCTCAGGAAACTGAGGAACAGGGAGATCAAGTTAAGTCCCAACATTCAGATGCAGGTCAGTCTGACTCTAGAGCTTAAGTTCTAGATCTCAACCCCAAACTGCCTTCATAAGTGCAAATGAGGGACTACACACAAGAGCCTTGAAGTGGAAAACTGCCAAGATAAAGGAAATGCACTCGGACTACATCTCAATCTGAAGAATCAATCCTAGCTTAACGGAGTGTGCATAGGTCACTAGAGAGGCTAGAAACAAAGGACGGAAAAGAGGCCTAAGCTGCGAAAATACTGGAAGTTTCACCAGGGCTGAGACCAGTGAATCTGGGATTCAAAGGAACAGACTAGCACACACACCCATCAGTACAAGTCCTTATTCTCCCTTATGGTGGGCAACTCTGCACTATTAGGGCCAAAAGAGGCCAGAAACCTGGTAGCAGCAAGGAATCAGAGTGATGGACCATCAAAAAAGGCCTCCACCTCCCTGGCCAGAACTATAGAATATGTCCACTCCAAGCTGAAAGAGCCTAGAAAATTCGAGCTTTTAAACTCAAGTACCTATGGGGCACCTGGGTGGCTCAGTGGGTTAAGCCTTTGCCTTCAGCTCAGGTCATGATCTCAAGGTCCTGGGATCAAGCCCCGCATTGGGCTCTCTGCTCAGTGGGGAGCCTGCTTCCCATCTCTCTCTGCCTGCCTCTCTGCCTGCTTGTGATCTCTCTCTCTCTGTGTCAAATAAATAGATAAAATGTTAAAAAAAAAATGAGGTACCAATAAAACTCTGCCCACCCTCTCATTTTCCCAACCCCCACATAAAACTGGGAGTTCCACTAATAAATACGGAGTGCTGGATACCATGTAGGCAACCTGAAGTCCCTAAACAACATATATCCACCTTCCCTTCCTCACTAAAATCAGCTATGATTCTTCAGTATTTTTTAGGAACTACAAAAAGTAATATATCTATTATACCTAGTATAGGGCAAAAGCTATCCAAAATTAGCCCTGGTTTAAAATTCATAGAAATTCTCTAGTAGACACATGAGCCATAGCATCCACTTCAGATCACCAACCTAATCATTCCACATCAAAAAAATATTTAACAGGGTGCCTGGGTGACTCAGTGGGTTAAGCCGCTGCCTTCAGCTCAGGTCATGATCTCAGGGTCCTGGGATCAAGTCCCGCATCGGGCTCTCTGCTCAGCAGGGAGCCTGCTTCCCTCTCTCTCTCTCTCTCTGCCTGCCTCTCCGTCTACTTGTGATCTCTCTCTGTCAAATAAATAAAATCTTTAAAAAAAAAATTTAACAGACCAATGGTAAATTTCTACAAAACAACAGTAAATATATCTAGTAGCAAATTAAGGGAGATATTTATAAGAAAAGTCTTTTTTGGAAACAATTAGAAGACTAACCTTCTAAAAAGCATCCAAATCAGACCTAAATTTTCTATATACAATTTTTTTAAAATGTCAAGACAATACTAAAGTCAACTCAAGTGACGACTACTGAAAATGTAGATATCCTTTGTTATTAATTAATGTATATTAAGCATTGCAAATGCTAATTTGTCCTCTGAAATACTACGTCTGATTGGACTATCCTCCTCTGAAGTCTGTTTTTTTGTGAGGTACCTACTAGGATTGCTTTTTTGCCACTTCAATAATTCATTGTGGATTTCAGGCTCTCACAGTATCAGTCTGTGGCCATCTGGCCTTGAAGTGAGGAGAGAAGACTGCCAACTGAGAATAAAGGGGAATATTATGGTTTGTCTCTTCTTTCACATCTTTAGCAATCTTTGTTTTCCTGTTTCTTCCTCCATGATAATGTGTAAAAAACACAATCCTAAAAATACTTGCATGGTCTTTGGATGGATGCTCCTAAGGTCTGATTCTGGCCTTTGATAATGTGACATGCTTCTTTGCTTATCCTGTAAGTTCATTAGTTTCTTTACCACTGATCTTTAGCCTTTTTTTTTTTCCTCCTCCTCCTACTACTAAGCAACTTTCACTTGGTAGCAGGGTTTGCCACCTTTGGCCTAATATAGGGTGAAATGAGCCTCATAGTCGACTCAGACTAAATCTGTTCTCCACATGTTCAGGTTTTGTCCAGATGCCAGTTGGAAGACATCTGATGTGCTCAAAACCAGATCCTATCTGGGGACTGATGTGCCTCACCCCAAGGGAATGGAAAGTAAGCAAATCCAAGTCTTCATGCTAGTATTGCTCACCATTCACCCCACAGCACATGAGGAAGCAGTGGAAAATGCAATATTGTCTTTTTGCTAGAATGGCAGAAATACAAGACAATGGAGAAGGCAAAATGTAAGCCACTTTCTCATTCAGTCACTTTCTGCCTTTTTGTGGCCAAACACCAGGTTTCTAACATTAAATAAAACTTAACTGAAGACCTTAATATTCAGTTAGGTAAGCTGTTTGTCAAATATGATCTGGTACTAAGCAGGTACCAAACTAACATTTGTCTGGTTTTAGGTTTGATTTGATGGTAATTATGACACTTAACATTGTAAGGAAATTTTAAGCTCTTTCAAGAAAATAGCTTTGATTTTATTTAATAATAAATAAAATTTTATTATTGATTGTTAATTACTTAAATGTTAATACTTAAATATTAACTTAATATTTAATATCGAGATATTTACCAATTAATAATACTCTCAACTCAGAATTGTACCCAGAAATTGAACACATAAATTTTGGCTCATATAAATTATTCTCTTTGCTCATAAGGACTTCATTTTTAAGGCCTCCTTCATTCACTTATAAAGTATTGTGACTTTATCTCTATGATAGATGGGTTTTGTTGTTGTTGTTGTTTTAATCTCAAGGAGCCATATGCCAGAAATCTCAGTCTCATGTCAAATATATTTAAAATTGAGGTTCTAGGTCTTAGCAAATTATTTGAAAGAATGATGATATAATTCTATATTATCTACTTCAAAAATATATTAATACCATTTAGATGGGTTAACATAGTTTCAACAAAGTGAGGAGCAATTTGATAAATAGAGAACATGCCAATTACATGATAATAACATAAACTTTCTATGCCCCAGCTTCTCAATCTGGTCACAGAGATCTTATTAACTTTATATATCAACATACAAGTAGTTTACCAAGTAGATACTTACTATGGTATACCAGCATTTCTGTATTTCAATACATGTGTTTCTGCAGAACTTCCCATTCTGTGAAACTGCCTACTGAAAATAACAGGGTTAATGGGAAGAAAGAGACTATGGGCAGACCAATCAAAACTTAGGTAATTCTGTAGTCAGAAACGAAATAATAACAGTTCTAAGAGTAATATTAGCACAATTCAATATCCACTGGCATTTGCATCCAGCAATTTATCAGTCCATGCCTTACAGCCAAAAACCCAGGCTCATGCTTCCTCCTATAGGATATAGGTCCTTGCATGGGTTCATTTCAAATAGAGATGAGATGCATCAAAATTCTGAATCTGACCTAGGGATCTGACCAACACATAACCTTGCTCCTCTTCTTCCTTTTCTTCCTTCCACTCTCTTCCCCCCAACACATGCACTGTTTTTTTTAGATGGGGAAAGTTGCCCTCTATATGCTCAGCTTCCCCCAGATAACTACTATGGAAATGCAGCAGTTCTTGAAGCAACTAAACAAGCCACTACTTGCCTTAAAGTAAGAGTCTTCTGCAAGATTTTCAACTTAACATATTAAGGTCTCTTTTCAAATTATATCTTAAGGCCTTTTCTTTAGTAATGAGAGAGCTTCAAGTATACTGTAGGAAAACAGACTATACTGGGCATCTACTCTTTACCAGTGACAGACTCTAAAGCAGGGACAAGAACTCCCATAATAAAAAGGCAGTTTGTATGACCTCCCATCGTGCAATGTTCTGGGCTCTTACTTAAGACCACTAAGCCTCAACCCTGGCATAAATCCAAGCCAGCACTCATTTAGTAATACATGTGTTCTTGGAGCCAAGACATCTGTGTGTTATAATGACATGCAAGTTAAAAAGGAGTGTTTATATCTCACGTTAGTATAACATGAACATTTAGCTGTTGCAAATAGCTTTCTATAATGACCAGTCCTTACTTAAAGGGTTTATTATAGTTCCAATTAAAGTCCTTCGCAATGTACAATAAATTTATATGTCCTGATTAACTTGTTTATTACTGCAACTCCAGAGGTGCTATGAAGATAAGACTGTAGCTAAACATGTTGAAAATTAGGAGAAACTTGAAAACAATCTATATTTTACAAAATAAATCTACCATATTAGACCTCTTCCAAATAACTTACTTCATTTTTATCTCCTTGAATAATAGAGTTACTGTTCTCCAAAACTGACAATGAAAAAACAGTGTTAGGATGAATGGAATGATCCTCCTGCAATTAGGAGCCATCAAGATGCTGACTGGTTCGGATTTGGGGAGGCACTAGCAACAGTGGTGGCCATCTCTATTTGGTGGTCCTAGTGAAATAAGTTGTATAAGGTCATACCCGGACCCAATACACTGCACTACAACATCATCCTTCAAAAGGAAAAGCAGAAATTCTGGCCCTGGTTGCCTTAGGGTGAAAGAAGAAGAGAGTTAATTATCTTTCAAATGCGAGAAGGTAATTGAAAAGGTCAATTCAGAGGTCAGAAGACCAATTCAAACAGCTTATCAATTCAAACACCTTCTCTAATTTTTTAACTACTTCTTCTTGTAGTGAGCACAGTTTGAACTCTTTTGTTTTGGTAACTCATAAACCTCTGCTGATGACTTCTTTTCTTGGGCATTCATTTTATGGCCCTAAACTTGTCTCATGTAAAGACACTTTTAAAAAGTTATAATCCATGTTCATAAAAAAGTATCTGGTGTCATATGTACCCTATTTTGGCTTGATTACAGGTCAATACTTGCTAACAGGACTACAAGAAAATGCCTCCAATATGAACTCCTTATAGGTCAAAATGGAGAATCAAGTCATTTTCAATTTTTTTTAAAAGATGGTATGTGAGCATTTATGTATAATATGGCTTCCAAACTAGAGTAAAATGTTAAGTGTCTTTGTAGAAATACAGATTATTTTACACTGATCAGAAACTATTTTATGTAATTCTACGTGGCCTCTAGTAAAAACATGCAAAAAATGATATAATATACTTGGGAGACAAACAATATTTAAAGCATGGAGTCCATAGGGAAGGATGATAAACAAGTTCCCAGAGGGAAAGTCAGAAACACAGAAGACAGGATATCTGGATTTAAAAGAATCCACATGACAAAACTAGTCCTCTACTAGCTGATGCTCACAATATGCAGGGATGAAGTTTTCCATATTTCTTTTCACGAACCAGCAGACAGAATGACAAGTAAGTCTCCGTTCCCATCTCCATCTTTGTTATCAAACCCAAATCAAGTAATTCTGGTGAACAGTTACACACAGAAAGTTTTGGCTATTAAAACATTTGGCTAAGACAAAGTCATTTTTACCTAAACCAACCTCCAATTCATAAATTCTTGATAATACTGCCAGTTCTACTGCAAAGCAGTCATAATTTTTTGTAGAAACGAGTATATGATCTAACCATTTGCCCACATACAGGGTGTGACAGTAAAATTATGAGACCAATTCCATAGGCCAGTCATAAAAACCAATTCCATTAATTTTTCATACATGACATATAAGATGCCAAAACTGCTTTATGCTTCCAATAGACTTCCTTAGTTTTTTGTGTTTTTTTAAGTTGTTTCTTTTCTTTTTTTTTTTTTTAGACTTCCTTAGTTTTTAAAGCTATTTCTTAGGAATGATTTTTTATTTCTGCCTATATTTGCATAGTGTTGAAATGAATAAGGACCAGTCTAGGTGAAAACAGCTTATAACTCTAACAAGAGCTGGGTTAACATCAAGCTAATGAAACAAATACAAGTGATCATGTCATCTTTAATGTATACCTTCTTTGAGGGACTATAATCCTCAAATTTGGTGTATTTACAGTGAAGCTTCCCATCACTGATGTTGATTTGTGAGGTGCTAATTACCTTTTCCTTCCCAACCAAATGATAGTAAGAATTTTTCAAACAAAAATGGACTTGTTTCCATTTTAATCAACTGAAATACTTTAGCTCATAATTTTAAAAATCTTTCTAAATTATTAATTTTCACTCCCTCTAATTCCACTATAAATTTAATAATTTGGTGAAATGTTACTAAAGTACTTCATATGCATGCCACTGATACTATCTTGAGAACATTTTAGTTTTAAAAAATTCATACTAGTATTCTACATACAGCTTGTACACCACTAACCACACTGCTTCTTTTCTATGCTTTATGTTACAGCCTGAATTAACAAACTGTTGTTATCTTAATCTCTTTCCTGTTCTTTGACAAACATAATACAATAATTAGTATCAAGGGCTTTTAGACCAAGAGTTCATGGATTCAACTGTCAAACTGACTGAATGTGAAAATTTCTTAGAAGTATATGCCAGGGATTGTTGAAAACATTCCTATAATTGATGGGCAATTTTTATGGGTTGAGCTGAGATAACCTATAAAAGGAATGTCTTTAATTCATCTTAAACTTTCTGAGCTCCACAAAAGATGAATCAAAGTCCTCAGAATGGATTCTTAGGAAACAAAACAAATCAAAAGGTAATGAGATAAAACAAAAGTCATCAAAGTACACATTGGTTCAATTAAAAGGGATAATAACCATGTGAATAGTAACTTTCTGGTATAATGAAGATATCAGACAAAGGCAAAAAAAAAAGTGGGCATTTAAGCTTCAACCTCTACTTACAAGAATACTCAAGATCTCAAAAAAAAATTAAAAAAAAAAAAAGTACATTTATTTTGTAGTAATAGTCCAAAATATCACTGAATGACTAATTATTAAATTTCCACAAGCTGTTATTGGGATTCTCATTTATGAACACACACATTAAAGCATTATTATTCCATTATAAATTCTCTGCAACTCAATCTGCTGCCCTGCCTCAGTTTGTACCCTGCTCCCTCTGAGGTTTCCAGGCCTTGAAAGACCTCTTTGGCACTTACAGTCCATCATTTCCTCAAAACCCAGCTCTAGAATTCACCACGTAGGGGGCATTACTGGATTAACTCCATTCCGGCCTATTTGGATGATTCTTTCACTGTATTTTGCATCAAAATTAGGTGTTCTACTTATACCACTTGATTAATGCTTTCATACCTAGTAATTTTTCCACTTAAACATTTTTCTGCTTTTATTATTTTTGTTGAAGCACAATTATATGCAAAAAATACACAAATTTTATGTAGCAAGTTCAACAAGTTTTGACAAATGTATATTTCTATATAAACAATACTCAAGATATAGAATATTTCTATCACCCTAGAACTAGAAAGTTCTTTCATTCCCTTTTCTAATTCCCCTTCCTCCCCAAAAGCAAACATTCTTCTGACTTCTAATCCTGTATATCATGTCCATTTATTAAATTGTAAGTTGTAACACTGTCATATTAGTATATACCTATTGCATGGGTCCTGAGATGCTGCTAATATATTTTTATTATTTAATTTATCTGTATCTCTGGGTCCTAGATTTTTATCCTTTAGAGTCAGGTCTGCTAATTTATCTACTGGTCTAACACATAGTCTATTTGAACAAAAGATGTACTAACACAAAAGTTGCACTTCCTTTTATTCACCTCAGTTTTATTAAAAAATAATTGGCATATATCACTGTATAAGTTTAAGGCATATAGCATGATGGTTTGATTTCCATATATTATGAAATGATTACCACAGTTGGTCTAGCTAACATCTATCATCTCATATAGATATAATAAAAAGGAAAGAAGAAAAGAAGTTCATGATAACTCTTAGGATTTACTCTCTTAACAACTTTCTTATGTATCACACAGGAGTGTTAACTATAGTCATCATGTTGCATATTACATCTCTAGTATTTATTTGTCTTCTAACTGGAAGTTTACACTTTTTGACCACCTTCCTCCACTTCCCCACTCCCCTACCTACTACATCTGGTGACCACAAGTTTGATTTTTTTTTTCCCCTAGGAGTTTGTTTTTTGTTTGTTTGTTTTTTGGGGTCTTTTTAAATTTCACATATAAATGTGATCATGAAGTATTTGTCTTTCTCCATGTGACTTATTTCAATGGTGCTGGGATAATTAGATATTCACACATAAAAGAATGAAACTGGACCCCCACCTCACGCCACTCATAAAAATTAATTGAAAGTTGATTAGACTTAAATGCAAGACCTGAAACCATGAAACTCCTGGAAGGAAACATATGAATAAAGATACTTGACATGGGTCTTGGTAATAATTTTTTTAGATATGACACCCAAAGCACAGCAACAAAATAAAAACTTACCCAGTAGGGGCACATGGGTGGCTCAGTTAGTTGAGTCTGATTTTTGATACTGGGTCAGGTCATGATCTCAGGGTCCTGAGATCCAGCCCCGAGTCAGGCTCCATGCTTGTGATGAGTCTGCTTGAGAGTCTCTGTCTCCCTCTCCCTCTGCCCTTCCCCCCACAACACATGTTCATGTGTTCTCTCTCTCTCAAATAAATAATGTCTTAGTTAAAAAAAAAAAAGTGTTCAGCATCACTAATCATTAGAGAAATTCAAACTAAAACCATACTTTTTGATTAGGTGACACAGGTAACCTGGTCTTTGAGACCAGAACTATTTTAAACTACATAAAAATTAAGTCCTGATATCTCAACCCTTATATTGGCATGGCAAGTAACAAAAATTGTCTGGATAAATTTTCAACAGCCTTTTAAAGTAGGCAGGGGCAAGTAGTATTCTCAGTTTATAGATGAAGAAAAGATTCAAATAGTAACTAGCTTGCTCAAAATCACTCTACAAATTAACTGGTGGCACCAGCATTAATTTCTTTTTCTCTCATTCCACTATCACAGGCTGCAGGTACACAGGAAAGAGCTGACTTGTTTCAAAATTCAATTTCCCTGTTTATACTCGGAAAAGTCATATGTTGCCCACTTTTTCCAAAATCCAGCATGGTGCTGAGCACTATTAAGGTCCAAAGATATTGCTGTGTCCAAAGCCTTTCACTTCTTTCTCATTTAGCTAGACAAGAATACAGTAGACTGCCAGATTTGGATGGTTTTGTTTCATTATACTTCTCTTTGAAATATCTTGGGTTCCTATAACCTTGGTCTACCTCATTTAATGGTATATTGATGGACCCTGGAATTTTTCCATCTTCAAGAATGCCCAGTGTCTCTTTAACATCAATTAACCTAATATTTTGTAATTTAATAGTTTGTTAGGTTCTTGATAAATAACTTCTTTAAGAAGGAAATACTGAGGGCCAAGGTAAGATGGCGGAGTAGCAGAGGGACCCTGAACTTGCCCCATCCTTCAAATATAGCTAGATGGACATTCAACTATTTTAAACAACTAGGAAGATAATCTGAAGATTAAGGAAACAATCTGCACAGTTGGAGGGAGAGAAAGTGGCAGATGCAAGGTTTGGTACCATAAACTGGGGATGAAGAAAGCACATGGTCATGAAGGGGAGAGAACCCTTTCCACACAGCAAAGTCAGGAAGAGGGAGAAGTAGGAAAGAGCCCAGAGGGTAGGGACCACAAAATTAGCTCTGGTGAGGAGATCCCCTGGGTTGCACTGCTAGCAATAGCTCCCCTTCCCGAAGGGCATTTGGAAGAGCGTATTTTGCTTCTTCAAGGATAAAAGGCCAGCTGGGATCCACTGAGCCATGCTCAACAGCAAGGTCAGAGATGCAGAAGGCAGAAAACCTCTTTTCACTGTGAGCCACAATAGGCTTAAATCTCTGTGTGTGCCTGAGCGACTTCTTTTCTGCGGCAGAACTAACAGAAAGTAGAGACAGGAGCAGATTGCAGATAACCTAGCCACTGCTTTTCGCTGTCTGCCACAATAGATTCAAGCCTCTTCAATGGCTTTTCTGGGACACGAGGGAATAGGGGACTGAGCTGAATGCAAATGCACAATAACCCAGTTCCAGCTTTTCCCTGAGTATTACAATAAACTCTTAACCTCTGTGCACGCACTGTGTGACTGCTTTCCTGTACCGGATGGTGCTGGGCCTAAGCCTCTCCTCCGGGGGACTGGAGTGGGCCCACACCTTACCAAGCCCTTTAAAACTTGGGAGTTTTTGGGCACCTGGGTGGCTCAGTGAGTTGAGCCGCTGCCTTCGGCTCAGGTCATGATCTCAGGGTCCTGGGATCGAGTCTTGCATCGGGTTCTCTGCTCGGCAGAGATCCTGCTTCCCTCTCTCTCTCTCTGCCTGCCTCTCCATCTACTTGTGATCTCTCTCTGTCAAATAAATAAATAAAATCTTAAAAAAAAAAAAAAAACTTGGGAGTTTTGAATCCCAGCCACAGGTCAGAGATAAAATACAGGAGTTCTGTAGCACGGGCTTGTCCATGGCCCAGGCACAGACAGGTTAAGAGCAGGGAAGTGATGAAAGCCAGGGACATGAGAGATTGCTCGCTTTGCTAAGAGGGCCCCCTGAACAGCAATGGCTGGGTCCACTCCCCAGGGACAAGAGAGTGGGATGATGCCATATTCTTCCTCTATTACCACCCCTCCCACCTCCCGCCCACCAGCACAGTAGGACCTCAGAAGAAACACAGCACCTCCAGTGGTGGCTAGAGTCTCCTACACAAAACCCCACCCCCCTGCTCCTGGGGGTAAGAGTAAGTCAACTTCTGAGCCAGGCCAGCAGGCCTCTCTCTCTGAAGACCAACATAGGCCTAAGCATCTACCAAGTCTACTGGTTAAAGAAAGCTCCAAAACATCAGCTTTCACTAGAAATAGGACCAGGCCTGTTCCTTTGGGTTCTTTTCTCCTCTTTTCTTAACTTTTGAAAAAAATTTTATTTTTTTTTATTTTTCTATTTCTTATTTTTTATTCTTTATCTTTTATTTTATGTATAAATATTTTCTTTTTTTCATTTCTCTTCATCTTTCTTTTTTTTAATCAGTCTTATAATCATTTATTCATTTGTTGATTTGTTTCCTTCTCTTATTTCTCAGATCAGGCTTATCATTTTTTTTCTCTTTCCTTGTTTCCCTACTCTTTTCCCCTTCCTTCTTTCTTATATTTTAAGTGAGGCAGAAGAAAGTCAGTGATATAGAGACAAAATAATGGAAAATAAGGAAGCTGAAGAGAGAAAGATGACTACTGGATCACAAAAGGGGACTTCAAGAACTCAGCATTTCCATAAAATGAAATCATATCTGGATGACAGAGGTCCCAGAAGAAGAAAGAGGAACAGAAGGTTTATTTGAATAAATTATAGTTGAGAACTTCCTTCATTTGGGGAAGGAAACAGGCATTTAAGTCCAGGAGGCACAGAGAACCCCCCCTCAAAATCAATAAAAACAGGTCAACACCTCAACATATATTAGTGAAACTTGCAAATTTCAAAGATAAAGAGAATATCCTGAGAGCAGCTGGGACAAGAGTCCTTAACCTACAAGGGTAGAAACATAAGGCTGGCAGGAGACCTGTCCACAGGGTCCTGGGAGGCCAGAAAGGACAGGCATGATATATTTAATGTGCTATGTGGAAAAAATATACAGTCAGGAATACTTTATCCAGCAAGGCTGTCATTCAGAATAGAAAGAAAGATAAAGAGATTCCAGAACAAATAAAAATTAAAGGAATTTATGAACACTAAACCAGCATTGCGAGAACTATCGAAGGGGATCCTTTGAGAAAAGAAAGAGCCTGAAAGTAACAAAGAGCAGAAAAGAACAGAGACAATCTACAGGAACTGCTACTTTACAGGTAATACAATGGCACTAATTTCATATCTTTCAATAATTGCTCTGATATAAATGGACTAAATGCTCCAATCAAAAGACATTGGCATCAGAATGTATAATAAAAACAAGACCCATCTATACACTGCTTATAAGAGACTCATTTTAGACCCAAAGACACTTTCCAGATTGAAAGTGAGGGGGTAGAGAACAATTTATCAAGCCAATGGACATCAAAAGAAAGCTGGAGTAGCAATCATTACATCCGACAAACAAAATTTTAAAACAAAGACTGTAATAAGAGTGAAGAAGGACACTATATCCTAATAAAAGGGTCTATCCAACAAGAAGATCTAACAATTGTAAATACTTATGCCCCTCCTTGGGAGCAGCCAATTATACAAACCAATTAGCAACAAAATTAAAGAAACACATTAATAATAATACAGTAATAGTAAGGGACTTTAACACCCCACTCAGCAATGGTCAGATCATGTAGGAAGAAGATCAACAAGGAAACAAGGGCTTTGAATGACACACTGGATCAGATGGACTTAACAGGTATATGCAGAGCATCCTAAAGCAGAATACACATTCTTCTCAAGTACACATGGAACATTCTCTAGAATAGATCACATATGGGTCACAAATCAGGTTTCAGCTGCCACAAAAGGATTGTGATTATTCCTCACATAATTTCAGACCACAGTGCTTTAAGGCTTGAAGGCAACCACAAAAAAAATTTGGAAGGACAACCAATACACGGAGGTTAAAGAGCATCCTACTGAAGACTGAATGTGTCAACCAGGAAATTAAAGAATAATTTTAAAAATACATGGAAGGAAATGAAAATGAAAATATGACAGTTCAGAATACATGAGATGCAGCAAAGACGGTTCTAAGAAGGACATATATAGTAATATAAGCCTTTCTCAAGAAACAAGAAAGTCTCAAATAGACAAACTAACCCTATACCAAAAGGAGCTGGAAAAAGAACAGCAAATAAAGCCTAAATCCAGCAGGAGGAGAGAAATAGTAGAGAGTAAAGCAGAAATCAGTGATACAGAAATGGAAAAAAAAAAAAAACAAAAAAAAAAAAACAGCAGAACAGATCAACAAAACTAGGAGCTGGTTCTTTGAAAGAATTAATAAGATCAGTAAACCCCTAGCCAGACTTAGCAAAAGGAAAAAGATCCAAATAAATAAAATCATGAATGAAAGAGGAGAAATCATGATCAACACCAAAGAAATACAGTTATAAAAGAATATTATGATCAACTATATGCCAACAAATTAGGCAATCTGGAAGAAATGGATACATTCCTAGAAACATATAAACAACCAACACTGAAATAGGAAGAAATAGAAAACCTGAACAGAGCCCTAACCAGCAAAGAAATTGAATCAGTAATCAAAAAACTCCCAACAAACAAGAATCCAGGGCCAGATGGCCTCCCAGTGGAATTCTACAAAATACTTAAAGAAGGATTAATATCTATTCTTCCAAAAATGTTTCAAAAAATAGAACTAGAAGGAAAACTTCCAAACTCATCCTATGAGTCCAGCATTACCTTGACCCCAAAACCAGACAAAGACCTCATCAAAACGGAGAATTATAGACCAATATCCCTGATGAACATGGATGGAAAAATTCTCACCAAGATACTAGCTAATAGGATCCAAAAGTACATTAAAAGGATTATTCACCACAAACAAGTGGGATTCATTCCTGGGCTGCAAGGGTAGTTCAACATCCACAAATCAGCCAATGTGATACCCCATGTTAATAAAAGAAAGAATAAGAACTATATGATCCTTTCAGTAGATGCAGAAAAAACATTTGACAAAATACAGCATCCTTTCTTGATAAAAACTCTCCACCATGTGAGGATAGAGGGAACAAAAAATGCACAGTAGAGCCATGTGAGAGGCCATAAGAGAAGAAACTGCACTTCCCCCATAAGAGAAGAAACTGCACTTCCCAACTGGACAAAGAAAGAAAATTAGGCATGACTCTCAGAGCTGAGCAGGCCTGAGCCTTTCAGACTGAATGGCCCATAAAGCTTGCTCAATAGTAAAGGTATGTTGGTTGTTTATAAATCACCTCAAAGCTCAAAAGCACTGTTTTCATTCTTGGTTCTCCATCTACCAAAACACCAGTAGAGTGTTCAAAACTCTATGAGCATCTACCAAATGTTATGAACGAAGGTCGTAAGAGTCATCTTCAGAGACTCTAGTCATCTTTACTCAATGATCTGACTGTCCCAAGTGGAGTAGAGAATAGCAGTGTACAAGAAATTTTACTTGCTTTGGAAAGTGAATACTATCATAAGATCTGATTCCTGACTCATTGTCTAGGCTTAGCTCTGATAACCTGTCTGTTTTCTCATTCTATCCACACCCCAATCCTGCAAATATAGAAATAAACTGCATATAGGTCCCTGAACACAAAATGCTATTTCCTAACTCCATGCCTTTCTACACACTGTACCACTTTTCCAAAACCAGCTTAAAGGCCATCTATTCCAGAGGGCCCTCCCTGACCTTCCCTCAGAGAATGAGTTCTCCACTGTGCATTTTCCCCCTTTCCTTATAGAATGAAACAATTAAAACACACAAGGTGGTATAGAAAATAATACAGCAAACAACTGGCATTTGCAAATCTTAATTATCCCATATCTGTCATTTATTTTAATAAATTAAACATTTTAGATACAGCTAAAGCCCCTTCTGGGCATTGCTCCCATCATATCATCCTCTCTCTTCCCCTGGAAGTAAGTAGTATCCTGAATAGAATGTTTGTACACTTTTACAATATATGTACCCCTAAACAATATGTCTGATTTTTCTGCATGTTGTTAAAACTTTAAAATCACACCGTGGGTATTCCTCTGTGTCCTGTTTTTCTCAACACTGTATTTTTGAGATTATTTTTAATGTTGACATATTAACTCATTTTAAATGCTCTCTAAATATTATACCAATTTGTATTCCTACTGGCAGTGTATGGGAAGTTCTCAGGGCTCCATATATTTGCCAACACTTCATCCTATCAGAACTTTTAAATCTTTTTCAGTTTGATATGTATGAAATGGAATTTCACTGTGGTTTCAATTTACATAACTTTGATTACTACCAAGACTAAGCATCTGTTTATATGTTTTTTTGACTACTTACATTTCCTCTTTTGGAATTTTCTTCACATACACTGCACATTTTTCTTATTTTTATGTAGCCCTTTACATACTCCTTTATTGGTAGAATGAAATAAAAAATTCCATCTTAATTTTGTTCATAGCTTCCTTTGTTGTATAAAAGTTTTATGTTTTAATATAAATCAAATTTATCAATCTTTTAAGGACTTACTGAGCTTTTTGTAGCTTATTTAGAAAATCCTTCCCAACCCTGACATTATAAAGATGTACTTCTCTCTTCTCTTATAAAAGCTATACATTTTATATCTAAATATTTAGTTTCTTAGAATTTATTTTTGTTTATGACGAAGGTGAGGATCCAACTGAACTTTCTGTATGTGGACAGCCAATCAATTTAGTTCTACGGTACTTAAAAAAACAAAAAACCACACAACTTTTATTGTGGCTCTTATCACAATATATTACAAATGTGTTTTTTATTTGTTTGTTTTTGCCAGTAGATTAGAATTGCTAAAGAAGAGAGTCTAGGGGCGCCTGGGTGGCTCAGTGAGTTAAAGCCTCTGCTTTCAGCTCAGGTCATGATCCCAGGGTCCTGGGATCAAGCCCCACATCAGGCTCTCTACTCAGAGGGGGCCTGCTTCTTCCTCTCTCTCTGCCTGCCTCTCTGCCTACTTGTGATCTGTCAAATAAATAAATAAAATCTTAAAAAAAAAAGAGAGAGAGAGAGTCTATGTCTTTTCCATTTCTGTATTTCAGAACCTAACACAATGCCAGCAAAAATACGGAACAAATTACTTAATTAAAGTACAAAACTATTCCCTCAAAACTTCCTGGAGTTAACCTCATAAAGCACCTGGCTTTGTTCAACAAACAGGCTCAAGCCTCTGCTTGGTGTATTGTATGGTGACTAACATAACACAATAAATTTAAAAAAGAAGAAGAAGAGTGGGGTTGTAACTGAGAGGTCACAACATGCAAGCCCTGCTCTGACATTAAGGGTAATGCCAAAGTGAGTTTCAGTTTATCCTAACTCAATTTACCTCAACAAAAATAATGTTATATTAGGTGGTCTCTAAGTATCCTTCTAGGCAAGAATTAAATGTTTGTGATGGGCCTGAAGGAGAGACAGGACTGTGGTGGACAGAGATGGCTTCCAGAGGCTGTCAAATCAACATGTAAAAGCCATAGGTTGTATCTCTGTTCTTTATTTAACTCCTGTTATTTTGAATCATCTACTAAAACTTCCTTACTTGTGTACAAATATCACCCACCAAAATTCATGTTAAATAAATCATGCCACAATTATCAGTCAAGTCACACAAAAATGATCTCGGATCACTAATGCTTGAGCGTTTTATATAGTATTCCATGTCTAAGTCATTTCAAAACTGTTTGGGACATATTTATCTGGCACTTACTAAACATGGGAATGTGTACTAAAACTTCGAGATATTACTGAAAAAGACAGACCCTCTTCCCTTAAACAGCACACAACTTTGTTAACAACACAGATGTATAACCAAACAATTGCAATGCAATGTCATAAATGCTGTAATCAAGGTGGACCTAAAAAGCTGTGATGGCAAATCAGGAATTAGCAGTAGATCAGAGTCTTAAATGAATATATCTTAAATAACCTCAGTGGATCTAATGGTTTGGAGTTAAAAAATCAACTGTTTTTATTCATTATTTTTAGTATGAGAATTTGAGATCATAAATTATGTAATTGTAAGTGTCAATTATATAATCCTTGAAGCACTAACTTTCATTTTTTTAATTAAGATATAATATATTATTTGCTTCAGGGATACAGGTCTGTGAATCATCAGTCTTACACTATTCACAGCACTCACCATATCACATACCCTCCCCAATGTCCATCACCCAGCCACCCCATCTCTCTCCCATAACCCCAGCAACCCTGTTTGTTTCCTGAGATTAAGAGTCTCTTGTGTTTTGTCTCCCTCCCCGGTCCCATCTTGTTTCATTTTTTCCTTCCCTACCCCCCCACGATGCCCCTCCCTGCCTCTCAAATTCCTCATATCAGAGGGATCATTTGATAATTGTCTTTCTCTGATTGACTTATTTCGCTTAGCATAATACCCTCTAGTTCCATCCACGTCATTGCAAATGGCAAGGTTTCAGGGGTGTTTTGATGGCTGCACAGTATTCATATACATATATACATATATATATCATATATATATCACATATATATGTGATTATATATATCACATCACTGTATATCTCACATCTTCTTTATACAATCATCTGTTGATGGATATCTAGGTTCTTTCCATAGTTTGGCTATTGTGGACATTGTTGCTATAAACATTCAGGTGCATGTGCCCCTTCAGATCACTACATTTGTATCTTTAGGGTAAATACTCAGTAAACACTAACTTTCTGAACAATGATTATCTCAAGTTAGATGTTAGATGATTCAAAGGTGGTACACTGATCAAAAGAATATTACATTGATCATTAATAGTAACAAAACAGGGTTTTTTTTTAAACCACTGGGCAGCTTTCTTCAAGTACACTATAACATACTTATCCCATACATGCAAAAATATGATCTAAGTTCATACCAAGAGTAATAGCAAGGGTGCCTGGGTGGCTCAGTGGGTTAAGCCTCTGCCTTCAGCTCGGGTCATGATCTTGGGCTCCTGGGATCGAGCCCCACATCGGGCTCTCTGCTCAGCAGGGAGCCTGCTTTCCTCTCTTTCTCTGTCTACTTGTGATCCCTCTCTCTCTCTCTCTCTCTGTGGGTGTCAAATAAATAAATAAAATCTTAAAAAAAAAAAAGAGTAATAGCAGCTGGCCATATGCTTTTGTCATAGGATTCCCACATCTCTAAGATTCAGGGAAGAGATAATAGCAAAAAGTAAGTGATGGCAAACCAACAATTCTTGTTTAAATCAGACAACTCCAAACTGTAGTGGCTCCAGAGTGTGGCAAACTGCTGGAAATTGAGAGGTTGACTCTTCTTGAGGTTGTGCTTGCCCAGCGCTTTCCATACAAACACTGCAAATATGTTATCTCTTCATATCGAAGAACTAAAGAAGGCTGCTGAAGGTCATAGGACTAAGGACATTTGCCCCCAGTGAACACTTAGCGCTACCTCTGGCCACAAAGAATGCCCTAATAACTCTTCATGATGCCCTTGGTCCACACACAATTATCACACTGGTAATTCTGAGCACTAAAGTTTTTATATATCACAAAGAAAAGGGACCAAAAACTCAGTGTCATAGGGAGCATACTAAATCCTCGTGGAACCAATTTAATGGCTTTTACGGAAAATATCACTGCATAATGAACAGTCAGTGCTATTTTGTGAGTAACATATTTATAATTACAACTCTTATAAATTGTACAAACTGGTTCCAACAGTTGCAAACACAGGATGTTGTCAACCCACATCCTAACCTTCACATTTAAGATATATATTTTTTAATTTTTTTAAGATTTTTATTCATTTATTTGTCAGAGAGAGAGGGAGAAAGAGCACAAGTAGGGGAAGAGGTGGGGTGAGAGAAGCTCACCCTGATGCAGGAGCCTGATGCAGGACTTGATGCAGGACTTGATCCCTGCAAGGAGTCTGATGCAGGACTTGATCCCAATACCCTGGGATCATGACCTGAGCTGAAGGCAGATACTTAACTGACTGAGCCACCAAGGCACCCCTAACCTTGACATTTAATTCAGTATGTACTGGTGCATCTGTATTTCAGAGGAAGGACAAAACATTTTGAAGGTATTATTTTTCTGAGTGCTACATGACACATACTTAATGGTTTGGTTCTCCTCAACAGAGTCCTTGTCAATTATATAATCCTTGAAGCACTAACTTTCATTTTTTTAATTAAGATAAAATGTATTATTTGCTTCATACCATAGTCCTTGGTTTCATGGACTCATAGTCAAGGACTCATACCAAGAGTCCTTGGTCTAGCCCTAACCTTCTATATATTACACATGTGAGAACAAGAAAGGGATAAACTTTTGCTAAGGATCTTCTACAAATGGAGTATTTCATTCATCATTCCCTTAAATCTTTGAGGTAATTCCATCCCTCATTAACAGATGAGAAAACCGAGGCTTAGAAAGTATCGAGAACTTGGGGTACCTGGGTGGCTCAGTCGGTTAAGCATCTGCCTTCAGCTCAGGTCATGATCCCAGAATCCCGGGATTGAGCTCTGGGGAGTCTGCTTCTCCCTTGTGCCCCTCGCCCTGCTCATGTTCTCACTCAATCTGTCTCTTTCTCAAATAAATAAATAAAATCTTAAAAAAAAAAATGTATCAAGAACTTGACAAAAGTCATAAAGCCAGTGCATGTTACAGACAGAATCTTTTTTATTATTACTATTATTTTATTAAGTATTTTTATTAACATATAATGTATTATTTGCCTTAGGGGTAAAGGTCTGTGAATCATCAGGTTTACACACTTCATAGCACTTACCATATCACATACCCTCTCCAATTACAGACAAAATCTTTAAATGACTCCAAGTATCTTGATAATTCCAGAGCTTCTTTCCCTTCACCATCAATAAGAAGTGTAACAATGCCAGACCTAAAGAAGTATACTACAGTAGAAAAAGTACCAAAAATGACCTTCCCAAAATACAGTACTTATGTTATTTCCTGATTTTAGAGTTAAACTTTATCATGCAGTAAAATAGTGTTCCCACCAGCTTGGTCAGAGGAACAGAAATTATTATTCATTTCATATAATCTTTACAGAGGATGTAAGGTTTCCTAATATTTCTTAAAATGTCTTAATAGAGGCTAAAAAGAAGTAATAAAGCCACAACTCTCTAATTAAAACATTTCCCTTGAAGTTACTATTTTCTGCATATCTTGTGAGATCAAAGCCATAAAATTCATATAATATTATGTCATAACCATCACTGCACATTTTGGACCCCATTATTTAAGATCCAATAAGTAAATGAGCAAGTATTTTTTTAATTTTTATTTTTTTTATTTCTTTTCAGTGTTCCAGAATTCATTGTTTATGAGCAAATATGTTATTTCAAATGTAACCTCTTTTGATTAGATAACCTAGACTTTCTACACATTTTGACCTATTTATAAATAAAAAACTAGGTCACTACATGGTTTTATGAACTAGGTTAAAACACAATAAAATCTCAATTATTACTCAGGAAGCAGGACACGGCAGCTCTCACTCTTCCACATCAGATGAACAAAACTGTCATTATCTGCCTGAATACTCAGACCCACACTGTATTTCTACTCATGCATTTGGTCACAGGATCTAGTAATTTAAGTCATCAAAAATTATACACTAAGAAAAGGCGATAACACCAAAATGTCAGTCAGCTTTTAGCATTAGGAAGCTCTCCATCATTGGTTATTTTAGCAATCTAATGATATATTAGTTTGTCCATTTTAATGAGTATATTACTGAAAAGACAGAAACAGACAACCTTACATCAAAAATAACTATAGGAGGTGTGCTTAGTTGGCTTGGTCAGAAGACCATGTGACTAGATCTTGAGCTCATGAGTTCAAGTCCCACAATGACTATAGCGATTACTTATATAAATTTAAAAAACTAAAAAAATGGCTATAGCAACGTAAGGAAAAGGAAGACTGTAATTTTTTTTTGACCAAACAGGAGATAATGATTTAGTGTTTTTGGAAAGTTGTTTGGCAGCACGAATCAAGAGCTTTCTAAATGTTTTAATTTGGGGCCCAATAATTTCACTTCTAGAAATCTATTCAAAGGAAATACTCAGGGATATATGATCAAAGATTTATGAACAAGGACATGCATTCCTAACTGATAAAAATAAAACCATGTAAAAATACAAATGTTTGAAAATTGAGGATGTTTGAAAATGACACAATATGAATAATTATTATAAATAGATCAAAAATTGGGGTGCCTGGGTGGCTCAGTGGGTTAAAGCCTCTGCCTTCGGCCCAGGTCATGATCCCAGGGTCCTGGGATCGAGCCCCGCATCGGGCTCTCTGTTCATCGGGGAGCCTGCTTCCTCCTTTCTGCCTACTTGTGATCTCTGTCTGTCAAAGAAATAAATAAAGTCTTTTAAAAAAAAAATAATAATAATAAATAGATCAAAAATCAAGTTTTCCAAAATGTTATTACATATAATTGTTAAAGAAAAACTCAGCATTCAAAACTGCTTATACAACATGAACTTAACTTTATTTAAAAAAAAAGACAAGGGGCGCCTGGGTGGCTCAGTGGGTTAAAGCCTCTGTCTTCAGCTCCGGTCATGATCCCAGGGTCCTGGGATGGAGCCCCACATCAGGCTCTCTGCTTGGTGGGGAGCCTGACTCCCCCTCTCTGCCTGCCTGCCTCTCTGCCTACTTGTGATTTCTGTCTGTCAAATAAATAAATAAAATCTCTTAAAAAAAAAAAAAAAAGACAAGAAGGCATGGCATTGGATCAATATGTGAATAAGGTGTTAAAATTATGATTTCATTTTCCTCCTTATACATTTCTAACTTTCCCAAATTTGGTACAATTATTATGCATAAACTAAAAATTATTTGAGGTTATATTTATATCAGCCTTATTTTAGCTTCTTATATAATTCTAATTGGCACCAGCAAAATAAAAAGATACACCATACAAACGAAGACCCTTCTATGAATGTGAAAGAAATGCAAAAAGAGGACAAGCCAACACAGAGAGCTCTTAACTTAATTGTATCTCTTCAGACTGAATACTAATGCTGATAGCACTAATGCAATGAAACCAGAATGGCATGAATAATACATTACTTGCACCAATCGATGTTAGAATGTTACAAGCTGATGGAAAATAAATGTTCAGAGTAAAAACAGAGGAAGAAATTTCAAATGCAAGTACAGTATAGCAATCCATCTAGTATCTCTACTGGACCAGGGTATGGGAGAATTGTTGCAACTCTGCCAAAAGAATACAAAATCGATAACAACTGTTGCTTTCTCACTGTTAAACTGTGTTCTACCAATGATATATCAGAGGAAAGACTATACAGATAACTGTCACTGGAAGTAAATTATTGATTAATATACATGTGTTTTCATGTAACTATGTGTACCCACTAAAAGAGGACTCATAATGATGCCAGGAAATGCAAAATTTTAACTGTCCATCTCTACAATTAGTATAAAATTATATGTTATATGTTAAGACAAAGAACAGACATAACACAGATATTAAGACAGTTAATTGTAGCACAGATTATCCATATTCCTAAGTCAAGAGAATTCTAGCACATAGCTCTGAAGGAAATAATGCAGTTTTTAGTAGCTAGGCAAAGTGGCTATGTGACTAATGGAACATGCCTCAAAGAATACATAAGCCCTATTTTATTCACATACATGTCAGTTCCTTTTCAATTGAGGGTCTGAACTATAGAGTAGATCATTGCCTTAAGAGAAAGTGAAAAAAAGAGGATACTACCAGGTAAATTGGTCCTTACCTCTCAAGTCCTACAGGGGAAATTCAAAGGACATCATGTTCCACATATGGTAAAAACAGGGAAAAATATCTTAGAAAAAAGGAAAATCATGTTTATTTAAAAACTTTCTTAGAGATGCCTATAGGAGCTCTCTTATAGGACTAATTAAAAATAATATTTTTATTTCAAATCATCCTCCATTTTGAATAAAATACACAAATTTCATTTTCCAAGGGCATTTTTTGTTAAATTCTTGTAAAACAAGAAAAGAAACAAAACCATCTTAGCAGTTTAACACTTCGGCATGATGGCTGAAAAGAACACCTTGAATTTGATATTAGCTAGTTTTCTATGGAAGAAACAAGAAACATGAAAGAAACAAGATTTATAAAATCACATCATAATGGAATTCTACTGCAAAATAAAGACTGTTTAGAATAATTTAAGAGAACACTCCAGACACAAGTGATGGGCAAAGTTGAATGGGTTTCTTGGGGATATTATACAATATTTTTTCTTTCGTGATCTTAACAAGAACAAATGTAGCCCTAAGGAACTTTCTGGTAGACATAGTAGCTAGCAAGTGGTACTCGATTCTCATATTTCAATGTTAATCCTCCTGAAAGCACACAAAAAGAGGTCCAGTTACAGAGCCATGTAAAGTAAGAATGTTTGTCAACTATCCACCACACATCAGGAGTGATTTCTATTGAACATGTGGCTCTGACTCTGAACAAGAAAAAAGGTTAAGTAGAAAGAGATGGACCTTCAAAAAGATCTCCACCAAAATCCAGATTTATCCTTTGCTTATATAGGTTTAACTATGTGAAATTTTACTGGTTAAATACTCTGGTCAACTAAAACAACTAAAAATTAAGAAAGCTGCATGCTTTTAAATTTTGCTATTTGGCAATAAAATCACTCTTTTAAACAGCTACCATACAACTACTGCATTGAAATCAAAATTGAAATTATACAGTATTTGTAAAATCATAAAAATAATAAAGATAGGTACCTGTTGGTCAACAATTTACCTTTCAGGTATTATGCTATGAACTCTACAGACAAAATTAATTACACTTTTTTAAACCTAAAAGGTAAGTATTAGAAGCCCCACTTTACAACAGAAGATACTGAAGCTCAAGGTCATGAGATAATAAGTGGCAAGATCCTAATAAAATTCTTGCTGCCTCCTAAGTCTATATTTTTACCAAGCCATAATGCA
>NW_019154100.1:32303489-32457333 GCF_002288905.1 Enhydra lutris kenyoni | reverse complement strand
GGTGGGGTTATGGAGATTGGGGAGGGTATGTGCTATGGTGAGTGCTGTGAAGTGTATAAACCTGGCGATTCACAGACCTGTACCCCTGGGGCTAATAATACATCATATGTTTATAAAAAGTAAATAAATAAATGATGCAAACATTCAAGTAACAAGTTTGAAAAAGGAACAATGGAAAGCACAGTAGGCAGAAAAAGGAAAATTAAGAGATTGAGAGCATAATGAATTATTATTGATAAATAAACAATAGTTCTGGTTGAATTTTTTTTAAATCCCAAAGCAAAAACAACTCCCCTAAAAAAGTGAGTAGGTGAGGGTAACACAAAATTAGTAAAGAAAAGGAGATATAACAACAAGTAAAGGTGGCATTTTCTTTAAAAAGGAGAAATACACTTATGCCCATATATGCTGAAGTGTGCTTCTAGTGTTCTATGGAATCTTAATAGATGCTACACACACACACACACACACACACACACACACACACACACACACAGGAATTCCGTATCTAAATTTGGGCAGTTCTGGGCTAAACAAAGTGAAAAAATTATTTCCAGCATTTCTCTTCATCTTTAACATCCTAAAGCTTACTCTTAATCTCTAATTCTACTCCAATACTACTAGATTTGACAGGAGGATCATTTCACACCTTTAAAAAAAGACTTCACTATAGGGGTACCTGAGTGACTGAGTCAGTTAAGAGTCAGAGTCTTGGTTTTGGCTTAGGTCATGATCTCAGGGTGGTGAGATGGAGTCCTGTGTCAGGCTCCATGCTCAGTGTGAAGTCAGCTTGAGATTCTTTCCCCCTCCTTCTCCCTCCCCTGCTCCTCTCTCTCTAAAATAAATAAATGAAATCTTTAAAAAATACTTTAGTATGGAAAAAAATGTGTATAACATATTCACAAAGCTAGCCTAACACTCATATCAAAAAATCTAACAAGTAGTTCAATAGAGAAAAATCAATTTGAAAGCCAACTATGTGTAAGCCACAACAAGAAAACTACCCTAGTTACTATAGATCTGCATATTAAGTATTATTCTGTTTTAACTCCCACTGAAAATGATGTCAAAGAAAACAAAGTTTTATTCTTTGTCAGTTGACATTGGGAGAACAAGATAGGATTGCAGTTTTTCATCCTCAGATGGGTTTCATTTAGAGAAATATGGACCCTATAAAACCAAGTCAATCATGTTCCTCAGTTTGAGGGAGTAAAGGGAGAGAGGAAAGTAATTCTCTCATGATCTGCTTTCAAAATGCCATAAATACTCCCTCTACTTTGGGCTGCACTAAATTCTGGAAACCCATAAAACACTGAGGTGTAAGAAAAGGATATGCAGTAATCCATTTTATCTATATTGGAACTGTCAATAAGGGTGGGTCCACCTTTGCAATAAAACACTTTTAAAAGCACAATAAAATATTTAAAACTATTTGAATTCAACATATTGACTCAATGAAAGATAATATCCCACGCTGTCAAGAATCAGCAGTGCAAATAAAACTGCAATCTATCCTCGTATTTACTTGTGTATTTTATGCATGGTAGAATGACTGCACACCCTGTTTTTCCATGACAATCTAGGCTTACACTTGCTGTCCTGGTGCAATTATTAATTTTGCGACTCTTTCCTCTCCAAAATGCCTAGTTTGGACTATAAATACATAGTCACCCTAAGCTCAAACCATTTAGTACCATTATCTTCATAAAACCTCAGGTCAAGGGGAGTGTCCTGATATCAAACTCCTATACATATCTGCATTCATGTCATAGCTTTGCTAATTATGTGACCTGGGTGAGATCACTTTGGTCCTTAGTTTCCTCACATAAGATAATAATAATAACTATTTCATGGTCATATGAGGATAAGAGTAAGAAAATATCCTATGCTTACTATAGTAGCTGATATTCAGTAAGTGCTCTATAAATGCTAGCTATGAAAATTTTGACAACCACTTCACAGAGCCCCAAGTGGTTTCACACATAAAATGAGTACAATAGGGCACCTGGGTGGCTCAGCTGGGTGAGGGACTGCTTTCAGTTCAGGTCATGATCCTGGGGTCCCGGGATCAAGTTCTGCATGGGGACTCAGCACAGGGTCTGCTTCCCCCTCTCATGCTCGCTCGCTCTCATTCTCTCTCTCTCTCTCTCTCTCTCTCTCAAATAAATAAATAAATAAAATTCTTTAAAAAAAATAATAAAATGAGTATAATAATAGCCAAATCCTGAGTGATATGAAAGATTATATTAGAAAACCCACGCAATGTGCTTGGCAGAGTGTCAGGTATATAATATGTGCTCAATAAATATGTATTTCCTTCATTTCCTTAAATCTATAAAGGCTGTAGTACTAATGACCCACTACTACTTTGTGTTTCATTATATAAATACAAATTCTACACCTTAAAAAATAAAATATTAAAAAAGAACAATAGCAAAATATGATAGTGTCTAGTAAATAAAATTTGAAAGCAACAAGAACTGAGGTTAATTGTCTCAGAAGAGCAAAACTGCAAGGAGATTCAACATTCAATCAAGCACCATTAGGAAGGTTGCTTGCATTTTGGAGACACATGTTGTTAAAACACTATTTTTTAGGAGCGCCTGGGTGGCTCACTGGGTTAAAGCCTCTGCCTTCGGCTCAGGTCATGATCCCAGGGTCCTGGGATTGAGCCCCGCATCGGGCTCTCTGCTCAGCAGGGAGCCTGCTTCCCCCTCTCTCTCTGCCTGCCTCACTGCCTACTTGTGATCTCTCTCTCTCTTTCTCTGTCAAATAAGTAAATAAAAATCTTAAAAAACAAAACAAAACACTATTTTTTAACATTTCTCGTAGGCTTCCCCCAGCCATTCCACCTCAGCCTACCCCAGTCTACTCGGCCGAAAGTAGATCCATTTACCTCTAAGGACATATTTCAATATTTCCTAACTGTGGAGAATCATGAAGAGTATAAGATTTTACACTGCACGCAAACTAACAAATTAATCTGCCATTATTTCATGGATGTGTGCAGAAGACTCAAGACTCCTAACCAGAGGGGCGCCTGGGTAGGTCAGTCAGTTGGATGTCTGCTTTCAGCTTAGGTCATGATCTCAGGTCCTGGGATCGAGCACCAATGATGATCTCAGGTCCTAGAATGGAGCCCTGAGTCAAGTCGGGCTCCCTGCTCAGTGGGAAGCCTGCTTCTCCCTCCCCCTCTGCCGCTCCCTGTTGCTCGTGCTCTCTCTCGCTTGCATCCTCTTTCTCTCTGTCTCTCTATCAAATAAATAAAATCTTAATAAAAACCAAAAAACCCTAACCAGAGGCAAATGATTTTATTACTTAAAGCAACAGCAATATCCAGAATGTCAGCATCTGTGCTAGTTCCCTGAGCCCAAATTACCATGAGTGATACAAAAAAAGGCCAAGGTGACATCTATACATGTGATGGGTTGGGTTACAGCAGAAGAACCTAGAGCTCAGGGAACCTGAATCTCCTATAATGATCAGTAAGTACACATGGAAGGAGTAGTTATCTTTATCGTATTACACAATAAGTAACCTATGCCTTGCTCTGGAGAGAACTACTACTCTATCATCCAAGGCTATTCCTTGTAAAAATATCCTTAAAAAGATAGTCCATAGCAAAAGCAGGCAGTGTCTGTGATCATAAGACATGCAGAAACATGACACACAATGCAGAATTGTTTCCCAACACCACAAGGCATATACGGAGTGTGCCTGCTGTCTGGTCCCAACATACAGTGTTCTGTACTTAGATAAATTAGGGAACTATTAAACACAGGGCTTTTTTTTTTTTAAGTTTCTTTAAAACAGAACTTCTCAGAGCCTAATAATCCAAAGTAGCTTAGTGAACCCCCAATAGGAGGATAGAATGCAGGTTTTAAAACTCATTTTTCACAAAACACCTAGAAATACCTCCCAAGGGAATATCTTTGGATCACAATTTGGGAACTCTAGGGAGAGTTTATATCATGTGCCCCATATCATCATTCTCTCTTGTATAAGATTAGCTAATATTTTCCCATTTATTTCCTAAAATCCCAAATCCACAGGGAAATGTTTACATAAAGAAATGCCTTTTGAAAGTATTAAGTTATTGGAAGCAAAAAAAACAAAAACAAAAAAACCCAAAAACTGTAGAGTCCCTCTGTGCAAAAGAACCCTTAAAAATAATTGAGATAATGTAAGTAAAGTACTTAGCACTAGCTGGCACACAGTAAGTGCTCAAAAAATAGCAGCAATTAAAAGTATTAGCCAGTCTATCATGGTGCATTTACAGAACCCTCTTTGTTATAAAACACTGAATTCCTATTATAAGTAAGCTGGTGTGGCTGTAGTAACATCGGGTCATGACTAGTGATTTTTCCTTCTCTAATTCTACTACCGTACACTTTCCTACATGCAATATTTCCATTCTCCTCATGCCAATTTTTTACTCCACAAACTGAACCTTATAAGCCTCTAGGTTTATTTTAGTCTAAATTTGATAAATGTTACTCGAAGCCAGTCTTCCTTTTTGTTTTCTTTTAATGTAAAAAATTAGATTCCCCATTTGTTTAGAAGAACTAATTCAAAGTTTAAGTGTCTGTGCTTTCTTTGGTTCTTTTCTCTTTTAACAGAGTTGCCACTGAAAGGTCAAGTTGGATCTCATGAGCAAGTGGCAAAAGGCATTGGCTTAGTTATTGGAAGCTCAGCACTAAAATAAAATACAGTGACTTCAGCTTGGTACTTCAGCGTGAAGGGAATGTCAAGTTAGCTTGCATGGGTCCCAAAAGAGATTTCTAATCCCCTGCTTCCTCCAGCTCCCCTCATGACAGTACCTTTTCATTCTGAGGCTTTGGAGGAGGGGAGACCTGGCAAGCAAGCTGGCATCCATTTCTACAAGACATCCATCACCTGGCCAGACTCTCAAAAGTGTGCCTATTTGTAGTATCATCATACTTTGAATTAATTAATGATAAACCACTGGTTAAAGTAAGGTCTAGGATCTATAACCAGTCTCTAAGTTTAGACATGGGGTAGGGAGTAGGAGGGAAGAACTCCAATTATACCAGAATGACAAATAATATAATGACATGGAAATCAAAATAATCTAGTATTCTGTGTTTTTACAGTACATTAGAATGTCCTTAAATAAAGACTTTTCCTACTCATTTCTCAGTTTCGTATCTGTAAACTGGAATGTGATTTCCGCCCCCCCCCCCATTTCATAGTTTAGAGGAGAGATTAATGAACATTTATAAAATATTAATTTTATACCAAATAAAGCACAAATGATATTTTGTTTTTCACCAAACATGATGGTGAGTATCCACTTGCATATGTCACTCTCAGAGGGATCAAATCTCTAAGTCAAGTTATAAAAGGGAACTTCTATTACTGTGGCATTCTAGATCTTCCTTGAATAGCAGCTAAAGCTAAGCAAGGAATTAAATTTCCATTTCCAAAATTTAAAAAAAATACAAATACAAGTTTTATACTTTATAGCCATTTATGTGAAGAAGTCCCAAATAACAAATTTTATTAAAATGTGATCTAATAGTAATTTTTTATAAAACTGTGTTAAAATCTCTGCTTAAAAACCATATTACATGTACTATTTGTAGGTATTTCTAAATACATGTTTCCAATATTTTAAACTTTCTAAGAAGTTCATTCTGACAAATTTTCTTACTAGTATAGTTCTCACAAGCTACCAAAAAAAAAAAAAAAAAGAAAGAAAGAAAGAAAGAGAAAAAGGTGCCAGGCATTTCCTGGACTTTGCACAGAATCACCAAGGAACCTTTTAAAAACCATCCCTTGTCCCTTCAAATTCAGTGAATCTAGAGTGGGGCTCAGGAACCTGTATTTCTAAATATCCTCTCTAGATTCAATCCTGGACAAATTTTAGAACTACTGAAAGACTGCCGTTGTACCTTTCAAAATAGCATCAAGCTGGCAGCAAAAAACTGCCTTTGGAAAAGGGGTGGTTCTCTCCATAAGAACAGAAAGCAGTCCTCTCTCTATTCTTTTGAAGTGATAACCCAAGGAGTTTTCTTCTGTTCCTCCATATACAACCACTTGTTCTTCAAGCACAGAATCAAAAAGAATTTTAAAATAAAAATAATACATATTCACAGTAGATGTGTAGTTTGTACATAAATGAAAGTCATCATCAGGTAGTTAAGTCAGAGGAAGACAGACTGTTGCTGGAAGCTGAAGCAAAAAAATGCCACTTAGTAGCTGAAAAGTCAAAGAATGCACCTTTTAAGCCAACTCAAGAAATTATTTCTAAGTTTCATAAACTTACTGAACTTTTTTTATTTGCTTTAGTTCAAAAAGAAAGAAAAGTGGTTCTTCTAACCTTCCCACCAGAGAAAATACTGTGCAGACATGTAATTTTAACCAAGTCGTGGCTGCCTCCTAGTGCCTGCTTACCCCACTTACAAGATTTTTTAAGGGAGTCTAACTAGTAATGAAAGACTACTTCCTTTCAGCTTTGAAGTAAGAACACAAACTAAAGTTGGTTTCTAAGTGTCCTGATATATTCATTCTTGTAAAGCAACTATCCCTAGCTCTTTAATTGATTTCCCAGGACATCTACAATTTTTGAAGTTTACCAACTTTGAACTGTGTTGCTAAAATAATGCAAAATATTTCTATGCTTTTGTTCATTTGTTTTCTGTTTGTATATTTCTTTAAACACCATAAAAAAGAGCCCCTTAATCTTGGCCCCCGCTGACTACCAGAAGCAGAGTGTGTCCATGGGCCCTGAGCCTGAATGCCTCCTGCTCTGTGTTCCTACAGGCCCAGGGCTGATCCCACCCCCAGAAGCAGAGGCAGACGTTGTCTGCAATGGAGCCAGATCCACACTTGTGCTTTTACAGCCAGTCTCAGACCACAGCCAGGTCTGCTAAATCGTCAGGTCCTTGGTGGGTGGCTTCCATGATCTCTCTAATCTGGCTATAGTTTCCTAATTTGCTGATCTCCCTACCCCTGAATCAGCAAGTATCAGGATTCCAGGCACTCACTGGGACCACTGCCCTAGCCTGTTGAAGATGTGGCATTGGCTTGTAATGAGAGGGTCCTTGACTTGGGTCATCCCAATTTCTCTCCTAGTCAGGATTCCTTCAGGAATATTCATATTCCAGACATAATTCAAATAGGTGTGCTCATATACAAACTGGATAATCAGCATTTACTAATTACTTTTTTTTTTAATTTGATGGCTCTTTTCTCTTTGCAGAAAGCCCAATTTTATACTTCTTGAAAAACTACACTGAACATATGGTACTCTTCTTTTAAAGTGGGAATTTAAGTAGGACAATCAAAAGTAATAGAAATTTGGTAGACAGAAAGCGAGAAACGTTGGGCATCTATTTTACTACTTAACCAATATTTTAAAAATCACCAAATTTGGGGCACCTGGGTGGCTCAGTGGGTTAAAGCCTCTGCCTTCGACTCAGGTCATGATCTCAGGGTCCTGGGATGGAGCACAGCATCGGGCTCTCTGCTCAGCAGGGAGCCTGCTTCCCTTCCTCTCTCTGCCTGCCTCTCTGCCTACTTGTGATCTCTGTCTGTCAAATAAATAAATAAAAATCTTTAAAAAAATAAAAAATAAAATAAAATAAAAATCACCAAATTTAAGGTATTCTCACGATTTAATCACATTCTAGTAAAAAACACCACTCTTTCTTAAAATAGCCAAAAGTTAGAATGACAAGCTTCTTAAAGTAAATCACCAACAGAAAGAAAAATCAGCTAATTTGTAAAAGTAAATATTTATTCTTTGTGGTACACATCAAATATACAGTGGTCTGCATCAGAGTAATATTTATTACAAGTGAAATGAATTACTTACATGTTACCATGAAACAATATGCCACATTTTTTTGAAAGGCAGAAACATACCAAACAAATGTTATTGAAATTAGCAGCTAGAGTAACTATACTTCTTATAAGCTATAGTAGTTATAACTATATATATTGACATGGAACAATGATTTGTTGATTTATTTTTGCAAAGAAAAGGTACCCTGTGACCCTATTTTTAAATATTTCTATTTTTATTTATATTTATACACATTATAACACATTCAAAATCTGAAAGGATATATACTAAATTCAAAATATGATTTCTTCCTAGGTGGTAGAGTTAGGATAATTTTTATTTTCATTTTCTTCTCTTTACTTACCTGTATTTTCTGACAAAGAACTCTGATATGTAGTACTTGTAGCTTTTTTAATACCTATTATTTTTTTAAAAAGAGTAAAATTATGGCACGCTAATAACTTTTATGGTTATCCTCGGATACTACTATATTCTTTCTTCAAGATCAGTATTGCTGAGTAAATTAGAGAAAGTTTTTCTTTGTTGGGGCCTACACTTAGGATGGGAAAGCAGGATATTGTTTAAGGATCTCTTTTGTTTGTTTTCATCATTTTTTGAGTCTGAAATTCCTCTGTCTCCACAGTCCAGACTGACTAAGGAAAGACTAGAGTACATTTTGCAATAAGTGGCTTTTGCTGCACTCTGCTGGAACATTCTCTAGTGTTCTACACAAAATGATCAATAAAGAATGCTCACGTCTTTCCTATATATATCTGGTTAAAAATGTCCTCATGGAGGTTTACATATTTCTATGGATAAATGAGAATGTTCTTTAATAAAAGGGATATAGTTTACAGACATACACACCAAGGATTACCATGCTCACACTTCAATAAGTAGCTATATATGCAATAGTTGGTTATGGTATGTTAGAGGTAACATTTTTAAGTGTTTATTTTGTAACCTCTAAGAAGAGGTAGATCTTTTCTCAACTCTTCTAAACAAACTCAAAGATCTACCTTCAATCTTGTAAATTCTTTAGATGTACCTAACTGGACTCACATTACGTGGAATCATTTGTTACATTAAGAAGAAAAAAAAAGAAAAGAAAAAAGAAAACCTTACCAAATTAAAGCAGTTTTTCAGTTTGTTGGGAAATAATCAAATGACTTAACACCTGCTATGTCCACCTACCAATCCCTGTTTTTAGTCCTTTACCTCTTCCCTCAAAACCCACCTGCAGTCAACATTCAGCATAAAGCTCTTTCGGTGAAAAGTAAATCAATTTGTGTTGGCCCAAGATTTCACAAAACAGTGCCTAGAGAGGCCTCAGTAACACAGATGCAATGGAAAAGAACCGTGGCAGGCTTGTTTCAACAATCTTCTGAGGGCAGTAAGGAAAAACTTTCACCTTAGCCCTGTCTTGGGAGTTGCAAACACAGATGTTGGCAAGAATCCCAGCATATACAAAATACTTCTCAATTTTTACTAATACCTGCTAAAATTATGTTTTGGCCTCTTTGCCTGGAAAGAAAAGTCTGGGATGACCCGTCTTTTGACTTTATAATCTGCATAAATCTCTTGAAGAGGGTTCACAGGAAAAGTTTCCATGGAACATTTCTATTGAAAAAAAAAAGAAGAAAGAAAGAAAAGAGGAGGAAAAACGCAGCAGCCTCCACAGCATCATCTCCTCTCTATGGAATTCTCTGCTGCACTCTCCAGTGAGAGTGGTGAAATTTGGGAGTCCACAGGCCACAAGACAGAAGGTGTGCACTGGCCTCAGAGTGGATCCCTGCCCAAATCTTACAAAAAAGCCGAGTGTATACTAGTGCCCTCAAGTGTCTGGTGCTGGGCCAGCAACACACCTAGACCTCAGGGCCAAAATAACCAGGGTCTTGTTTTGCATAAATGACCTGCTGTTAAGACAATCCTGTGCTGTAGGAAAAAACACTGGCTTGGCAAAGGTAAAGCATTTAGAAGGGCCAACCCTGTACCAGCCCTTCAAATTCATTATCTCATAAAATCACTCAATGCCCCTAAAACAGAAAACTATCCCCATTTTACAGAAGAGGAAACTGTGGCTTAGAGAGTTTTAAAAATCTGCCCATGGTCACAAAGGTGGTTAACAATGAAGTCAGGGTTGAAACCCAGGTCTGTTTCATCCCAAAATCTCTTTCAAGTCCACCAAACCCCCTTAGAGATCCCAGTTACTGTCCCATCTCAAATACTTTTAAAGAGTCGTTGACTCTTCAGGGCTTTTTAAAATTCTTTTGTGAAATGATTTAACTGAACATAATTTCTAAAACTTTCTTAAACTTCAAAAATCCATTATTCTAAGGACCTATTCATGTCTTTCTTTGCCTGTCTCCCCACCACCACCTTTTTTTAAGTGGGTGTGACATAAGATGTAAATTTTCTAGGCTAAAAAAATCCAAGATAATCCTAAAGGCTTCAGATGTCAGACAGTCTCTACTGCTGAGCATAGCTTGGAATTGTCAATAATGTTCTCTCTAAATCTGGTCACGTTTAGTGGTATGTGCTGATTATAAAATAAAAGGAAGCCAAATAAAACACCAAGTGCTATAAAACTATTTAGCATTGTCTTGGGAAATTCCAATCCTTAAAATTATTTATTATTTATTTACTACAAATTAGCCCCCCCAAATTATCTAACATATTTGGAATCAAATAATGAAAGATGTTTTTGCCACACCACCATTAGGACCTAGTTTAACAGCATTTTATTACTGTATCATAATCACTGAGCATATTAACATAAGGTAACAATGACCCTATTTGGAAAACTATTATATTTAAAAAGCAAATGTTTCAAATCTTTAAATGGAAATAAGCTACCCATTTCTATCAATTGTTTGATCAATTGCTTGGCCTTAACCAAAGCATGGTTATTTCAAAAAGAAAGCAAGTAACACTTTTACAATCTATTTTCCTTAATAAAATATACATTTTATTTCATTAGTGATCTACAATTTTAATTAAAACTCCAAGTCCATATTTAACTTCTTAAATGACAGATACTTTCACTAGCTAACAAGAAGTTAACCCATTGCTACAATCCTCTTGGAATAATGCGTGTGATGAAGAATAATTAAGGTAGCAAGGGCAAAAGGTTACTTAAGACTTTACTACGGTGCGAGCTTAAATTATAGGTTTTAAACCAAGATGTAAGGACAAATGTGCATGAAAAAAAAGTGCAATTTTAATGGAATGCAGAACAAATTAACTTTTTAACATTTAATAATACCCAATTGCATAATGGGATTTTGTTAAGTGCTACAGGGAGCAGAAAATAAAAGTAACACTGCAAGGTATGCTTGTTAACTACTGCAAGCTAAGGGCATTATTGGCCTACTAAATGCTGTAGTAAATGGACACATTGTGACATGAAAGACGGGATTCTGCCATCTGATTGGTACGTTTTGTTTGTTGTTTCTTTTTAAAAGAGAGGAAAAGATGAAAACCTTCAAGGAATTTTGTTAGCATGTTCTCAGAATTTCTTCTCAATACTTCCCAAGGCTGGGAAAAATTTCTCCTGCAGGGTTACCTTCTCCCCTATTAAGTCAACCACAAAGGTGGCTACAAGATTCTTTTAAACCCAGCTCTCTCTACAGGGGCAGAGCCATCACAGCATTCTGGTCCTGAACCTAGGGAGCCCACAATTCAATCTGTGCCTCTTGCCTGTAAAGCAATAACCACAGGGCATTGGGCCAGCCTTTATTTTCATCCAATTAATTGAGCAAAAATGGTTTCAACTGTGAAAAGACCCCTATGACCTAGCTCCAAAGCTTGACAAAAGAGGAATGGAGTATATGCCCATGCCTCAGAATTACACTGCAAGAAGTCACTGTGCCACACCAGCCACACACTCTGGTTCCCAAGGGACAGGGTCAGTGATATGGTCAGTTCTTTTTCCGCATAATCAGGGGTGAAAATATATCCATTATCCTTCTGCTGACAACATTTGTAATCAAAAACCTGCTTAAGCACCAGAGGAACCAAAACCATGTAACTTTCAAAAGCACTAAGAGCTAATCTTAAATTTCCTCCAAAAACATCAGGGGCTACATTCATTTATTCACTCTATAAACTTTGAGTTACCTACCATAGGCCAGGCAATGTGCTTGACAGAGTGAACAAGACAGATACCGTCCCTGTCTTTCCAGGACATAGAACCTGTCAGTTGCACACTGCCATAGATAGTCTTGGTCAACTGAGCTTCACTCTTGGTAAAGAAGAAAGTGCCCAAACTCAAACAGTGAACACAGGTCAGCAGAAACACTACTTCCACCTATCTTCGTTATATGCTCTGTTTTCTCTGTTTTAATCCTTTGGTGAAGTTCTTAAAGAATTTAGCTGAATGGAAGATTGGCCATTAGAAGAAGAAAATATGAAGACTTTTTCTGAAGGTTGACAGTGAGAACCCATTCTGATCAGCCAGAAAATCTCCTTTCTTAACTCAGGCATATACTAAAACCTTCTTAATCCCCACCTCTTTGACTCTGCTAAACAGTTATGGAAACAGTTGCCATAGAGCCTGACTAATATCTCAGAATCCTTCTCAAGTCAGCATTTTAGGCAGTCACCACCAACTGTTCAGATTGGCGTAGGAGATGAAAATTATTTGCTAGTGCAATCTTAGACTGCATTAAAAGAGTTTCTGTGCACAATAGAAGGCTGAACTAGATCAATAAGGCCAACTGCAATGCCAAAATATAGGAATACGAAATTCTAAAAATGGGAAGTATCCAACTTAAATTAATTACAACATTCCAAAAGTGTGTTTATTGGTAGAGTATTTAAACTCATGGAAGGAATTTCCCCAATGAGACAATACTATAAATTGTATTAATGTCACAAAACAGTCCTCAAAAGACTTTTTTAGCCCAATATGTGCCAAAATGGAACTGAACCAATATACATTTGAAATGAAAAACTAGTAGAAAATAAGAGACTACTCACAATAAAATTTTAAGACAGCGTTGTGGAGTAGACTCAATATCTAACAACTACTTAAACTGTTAAAATGTTTTATCTGTTATAGCTGTTGGGGTGCATATCTTATTGCCCAACTAGACTAGAAACCACTTGAGGAGAGTAACCATTTCTAACACATTTTGTACCCATTCCTAACTTCCTCCCCCTCCACTGTCCCTGATAAATATTAAGCAAGTGTAGATAAATGACAGAATTTCCTAGTAGGAAACCTAGGATTATCAAGGAAGCAGACGCCCCTACTCTTTTCTATACACAAAGAAGAAAAAGGGAACAATAAGGCTTCAGTGTCACTTTTCTGCTCACTAAAAGCAGACATTTGGCTACCTTTTCCACTGCCTTCATGTGACTTGGAATAGCCATTTACAACTGTAACATGCTTATAAGCTATGGTGGGAACATGACTGTCTTACGAACCGCTAAAGACTTAATGACTATCTCAGGGACTTGGCACATAGCAGGTACTGAATATTTGTTGAATGAAGGAAGGACTACATTGTTCAGGCAACAGTTTTCAACAGGCCCCTGGAATTGGTACTGTATAGTGTTGTTTTTGGTTTTTTTTCTCACCATAGCACATACCCTCCCCAATGTCCATCACCCAGGGTACTGTATAGTGTGTTTTGAACCCTAAAGTGTACTTAACTTCTCAGACTATCATTTATTTTTTTAATTTTTATAAATGTGGGTAAAAGAACAATTTCCCTTTCCTTTTAACATGATAAATATGAAGAAAAAAAAAAAGAAAGCAGCACACACTTGATAAAAGGTAACTGATCCATGGCACAGTGTCAGGAGACACCATCAGAGAGGGAGGCTACCATGCAGCAGGCAGGATCCACATGGAGAGGGCAGCCAGAGAGACACCATGGGAGAATGCAGGCCTAGTGTGGCAAGGACTTTTGACTTTTCAAGAGAAACCAGAAGTCAAATTTTTCAATGTAAAGGCTCTTAGTTTTTAATTTTGACAACTAATAAATGTTTTAATAAAAACTGCATTAGCCAATTCTATTGTCTGATCAAGAAGACAAAAATGATTTATTCTTTTGCTGTAACTTAAGGCAAAAGAGAGGGAAAATGTGAGAGAGAACTCCATTTCCTTGTAAGTGTTTAAGCAAAACTACAAAGGGTGTCAAAGGCACTTTCTAAGTTGGAATAAACAACTAACTAGGGCAACAGTTTTCAAACTTTTAAAGAATTAATTGAAACCCTAAGTGAAGCCCAATACCTAAGAGAAATAAAACTGAGGTGGATCAGTTGTACCTTCCACCCTTTATCTGATGGCTCAACGCATGCCAGTGAGGCCCTATGGTTCCACTGCAGCCATTTTGGAAAACAAATGACTGTGATGGTGGGTTTCTTGGAATGAAAGGAAAGGGGACAAAGTCTAAGGCAAATCCAATAAGGAGATGGACTTAAGAGTCACAATCCAAAATAAAAATACATTTTGTAAATGTTCCATTATAAAGTGCTATGGGTAAGAAACCTAGTGAGCTAAGAACTGCAGTTTTCCCCATATGCCTTGAGTTCAGAAAGCACATATAAAAGAAGATGCCACAAGGCCCAGAGACAAACCATATATAAAACCACTGAGAAACTCGGAATCTGAGTGGGAGTCCTGTGCTTTAATCACTACATCCAACATTAGACATGAAAGGGAATTAGCTCATCCAAAATGTAGACAAAGATGAGGACCAAGGCCTAACCACACTACAAACTCACACACACTACAACTAATAGGACACTATTTTCGTCTATAAAACTGGCAGAGTTTTTGTTTTTTTAATAATTCCCAATGTCAGTAGAGAAGCCAAGAAGTGGACTTTCCCATGTGCTTTGTGGGGAGGGGGCGGTAAATCGATATAACCTTTCTGAGGGGAAACATGTATTAGAAGCCTCTACAGATGCATGTGGACCTTGGTCCAACAATTCCGCATGTGGAAATCTATGCTGAGGAAATGGTCATGAATGGACCAAATTTTACCTCCAAAGATACTTACTTCAGCATTACTTGTAGAAATAAGATCTTCAAAGCAAACAAATTATCCAACACTAAAAAAGTGGGTAAGCTGGTTTTGACATAGCCACTATGTAGCATTAAATAAGATGTTATAATGCTATTTATAATGACATGAAAAGAATAGTATTCCTGAGATGAAATAAAAAAAAAACAGGACTACAAGCACATCCTTTATATAACTACTCCAATTTTTAAAAAATGCATGTACTACTGGGTATTTACTAAAGATACAAATGTAGTAATCCGAAGGGGCATGTGCAGCCGAAGTTTATAGCAGCAATGTCCACAATAGCCAAACTATGGAAAGAACCTAGATGTCCATCAAGAGATGAATGGATAAAGAAGATGTGGTTAAAAAGGAATACTATGCAGCCATCAAAAGAAATGAAATCTTGCCATTTGCAATGACGTGGGTGGAACTAGAGGGTATCATGCTTAGCGAAAATAAGTCAATCGGAGAAAGACAACTATAATATGATCTCCCTGATATGAGGAAGTGGAGATGCAACATGGGGGGTTTGGGGAGTAGGAAAAGAATAAATGAAACAAGATGGGATCGGGAGGGAAACAAGCCATTAGAGACTCTTAATGTCACAAAACAAACTGAGGGTGGCTGGGGGGAGGGGGGTTGAGAGAAGGTGGTGGGGTTATGGACATTGGGGAGGGTATGTGCTATGGCGAGTGATCTGAAATGTGTAAACCTGGCGATTCACAGACCTGTACCCCTGGGGCTAATAATACATTATATGTTTATAAAAAAATAAAAATTAAAAAATTAAATTAAAAAATGCATGTATACACACAGAAAAAGAGAAAGAAGAATGTTCACAAGGAATTACATTTATTTTAATTTTTATGTTTTGCATTTGTTTGAATTTCGCAAATTTTCCAAGATAGTATTTAATTCAATTCTTACATTTTGTTCAAAAGGTACATAAAATGAAATTATTTGATTGCTTTATTTTTTTATTTTTGATTGTTTTAAAAGAGACTTTTGTAAAAATTTTCTTTGTGGATGTGATTTAGTCATTCCACTATATAATACAATCAAAAGCCAATCATTGCTTGCCCCTTTTTGATCATTTCTCCTTTTCTCTCCGTCTTTCTTAAAAAACAGAGATATTTGCAGGCCTGAAGAAGTCAGAAAAATTCCTAGTAATTGATCTAAATCCCAAAATAAGGGAAGACTGCAGGGGCACTCATGTGCTGCCTCCTTCTCAGTCTGCTCTGAGAAGCTGCATTTGATTTGTTTGTTTGTTTGTTTTCTTTTTCTTTTTTCAAGATTTTATTTATTTACTTGACAGAGAGAGATCACAAGTAGGCAGAGAGGCAGGCAGAGAGAGAGAGGGGGAAGCAGGCTCCCCACTGAGCAGAGAGCCCAATGCAGGGCTCTATCCCAGGATGCAAGATCATGACCTGAGCTGAAGGCAGAGGCTTAACCCACTGAGCCACCCAGGTGTCCCAGTTTGTTTTGGTTTTTAATTCACTGTAAGCAAGGGGCCAATGGCCGGCCCCTGTCTTTAGTTATTCGTGACAGTATTTTATTTGTTTCCATATACAACTCTTTGCTCTCTTCAATTGGAGCATGTGGTCTTTTAGCATAGGACTGTGAAGACGTATTCTTTTAGAGTTTCCCTGTAAGGTGCTCTGCAAATAGTGATCCTGACATACCTACTAGGGAAGATACTGTAAGGGAAAAATTAAAGTATCCCCCTTGCACATTTTACGCTGCTGGTGGCACTATTTACTTGCAAAATCAGCAACTACCTGGTCATTTACATTGAAGTATTAAAAATCTTCCTTTTTTTTTTGTTAAGATTTTATTTATTTATATGACAGACAAGAGATCACAATTAGGCAGAGAGGCAGGTAGAGAGAGAGAGAGAGGTGGAAGCAGGCTCCCTGCTAAGCAGAGAGCCCAATGCGGGGCTCGATCCCAGGACTCTGGGATCATGACCTGAGCCGAAGGCAGAGGCTTTAACCCACTGAGCCACCCAGGCACCCCAAAAATCTTCCTATTTGTTGAGCTAGTAATTACTATTATGCAAGTCTTTCCTAAGAAAACAAATTTTTATTGAGAAAAGACCGAAATTCAAAAGAAAAAATTCAACTAACCTAAGTCTTACTAAGGGAATGACTAACTAAATCATCATCCATAGTCCCAGGGGACTCTCTATCTTGACAAAGCTGGAAGTTACACTGGCTGAGAGCAGAAGTGAGCCTGTAAGATTTCTCAGGCACCAAGAGTTGGAATGCCTGACCAACCAGGAATGCCTGGTTCTCCATCCATTTACTATTGAAACATAGTGTATCTGGACCTGTACTTGATTGGAGGTTAAAGGAGTTATCATTCAGCTCACAACCTGGTGTTGACTATGAGGAGTCTGGAAAAACTAATTCATATTAAAAAAATTAATTGACTCTTTTTCTAGGTACTAGGTATCCAATTATTTCCTAACATCCTCTATTAAACTATATCAAATTTTGTAGCCATAAGCCTTCAAGACTTTATGGAAAATAATTTTTATTCAAGAATAAAAGCCCAAATCAAGGAGATGCTATCAAACTAGAGATGAAAATTTGGAAAGATGAAGTAACTCACCAGAATCTGTGACTCAGGCTCATGAAAAACACATTTTAAAAAGAACTGTAAACCTAACTGGAATGTAAAAATAATTTCCTTCAAATGATATAGAGCATAAACCTTTCAAACACTTGTAAGTTAACACCAGGAAGATGATAGAGCTCATTCTTGTTCTAAGATGGTAACTGCTTTTTAAGAGATCATAAAAATTCCACAGTGACAAAACAGAGTCCCAAAACAACTCAAATCGTAGCAAAAGGAGGATTAGGAGCATTGCCCATTGCCCATAGTACCTGCAATGATTGCTCCAACTCCAGGAGTGGGAATGATAAACATAGGTCTAAATATGTAAATTATAAAGTACATATCTCATTAGCAATATAATATCCTGGTCCCAGAGTAAATTTTTGGCAGAGACATAAGGCATGCCTTCAGAAGTTCCCTGAGAAATGCCAACTAACCACTGGGGCAGGACCACTGAGTTCAAGAAATAATGTGTTCAGCCCTACTATGTGCCACACCAGGCTCTGTGCTATGCAATGGGGCACAAGAGTGAACAACATGAGATCTGGCAGTTTCTTCTATCCTGGAAACAGACTAATAAAAACAGATGGAAAATCCACTTCAACTGAAATGTAAAGTATTTACCTGTTAAATAAGTTTTAGGTCCTGTAAGAAAAATGTCGTGGAAGCATGGCTACAAATTTTTTCTAACAAGACGGGTCCTAGTACAAAAAATACACTAAAATAATCTATTGTTGAGTTATTATAGCTCCTATTAATCACTGTTAATATCAATTAAAATTATTTTCAACTGATAATACACTTTAATTTAAAAATTATATATGATGCATCTGTTCATAGTTCACTTAAGCACCACTGTATCTTTTTTAATATCATCTTCAATGGCAAAAAACTAGACTAAAAGGTAATACGTGTCTACCTTTATAATTATCATCACTATAAGAAAGTCATGCTCCTTGAGGTTATCAACCATATCATAAACCCCTTTATATACTTCTTCTGATTACAAAGAAACTCATACATAGTATTTGCTCAATAAATATTTGAGAGAGTAATCTCCTAAACTGAATCTTTTAATCCCTGAATTTCAATGATCAAATATTCTTTCTTTTTTTAATATTTTATAACTATTTTAACTATTTCCAAATATTTTGATACACCACATTAAACATTTGTAGTCTGGAGAACACTTTCAAGACTTAAGAATCACCACAAAATACATTTTCTAGGCTGAATCTAAAGGAGTTATATTAAGCACACATATAAGTTTATATGAAAAGCAATAAGAAATATTCCATTTTGGGGGGCACCTGGGTGGCTCAGTGGGTTAAAGCCTCTGCCTTTGGCTCAGGTCGTGATCCCAGGGTCCTGGGATCGAGCCCCGCATCAGACTCTCTGCTCAGAGGGGAGCCTGCCTCCTCCTCTCTCTCTGCCTGCCTCTCTGCCTACTCGTGATCTCTGTCTGTCAAATAAATAAATTTTAAAACAAAAGAAATATTCCATTTTTGTGTTGTTTCTTGAAATCTGATCAAAATCTGAGTTTAAATTTAAATGTGTAGGAAAAAAGAATAAATTGACTTATTTCAAGATGACAGTTTTGCAAAGTTGTAAAACCAGCTCCATAGAACCTACGATTTCATCTCTTGGTAGGGAACCTAACAAGGTTTGTAGACAAGCAACAGTGTTGAAACTTTGTCAAGAAATATTTTAAATATTAAAAACTATGTCAACCCTTGTTCTGTTCATGACTAAACTTGATACAATCAAGAAAAATTAGTTTCGGATGTGGGATACTTCAGGGATTTGAAGTAGTTTGCTAAATAGGAAGCTAAATCCAATTACTTTTCTGAAGATTTGGCATCTTCAACTGAAAACCAATATTCCAATTAACATTAGACAAATATCCAAGCTTATCCACATGTTCCAGGCATCCTTTTTGGCTAACAAGTACACTCCATTTCTGTATTTAATTATTCCCTTATGTATACATAGGGCCTGCATTATACTTGAGATATATAAGGAAAAAAAAAAAAGGAAAATTTTTAATTCTTCTGTGGTTCACTTCTACTTGTGCACAACCCACATTTAACTTCTTATATAATTTTATCTTCTTTTCTAAATTAAAAATGTGCCAACACAGTCTTCTTTAAATATGAGATGTTTTGAACTACCCAATGGTACAAACGTCAAAGGCACTCTCTATATCACTTCACTCTACTCAAAAATTACAAATAGACAAACAAAACACAGCTTCATCATCAAATATTGCCTTTAGCTTGCCTGAAACTTAAAAGCAATTCAGATATTCTGAGCCAGATTATTTATTTACCTGTCTCCCTTACTTTCAGGGAAATTTCTGAAGTAAGGGTAGCTTCAAAGAGAAAAGATTTAGTTCAATAAGTAGTAACTCTTCATAAATGGAAAAATAAATTCTTAAAAGTGGGAAACTTGGTTAGCACAAAATATATACCTGTGGTTCTAGATTGTTATAATGTATTTCATCTTTTGTCGACCACATGAAATGTGAAATTTTATATTACTGCTACGTTATCACAGAATACAATTTTTTTCTGACTAGAACTTTAAAGTAAGCAATATTTATTTATTAAGAACCAGCAAAGAATATCTTTATGGCCGTAGTGAAGTATCACACCAAGTCTAACTCTGGAAATTGCCTTCAGTTTATTTTCTAAGAGTAAAAACTTTGTAACAAACTGTAAGAATATGTGTCTGTATACAGATGTGTGTGCAAGTATGTACATTCAGTAAAATACCAGGTATCTAGACCTCTGGTAATGTCATCCATCCAAAACAAGAATAAGAACTGTGAGGGAGCCTGGCTGGCTCAGTTGGTAGAGCATGTGACTCTTGATCTCGGGGTTTTAAGTTTGAGCTCCATGTTGGATGTAGAGATTACTTAAGCAAAATCTTTTTTAAAAAGGGGCACCTGAGTGGCTCAGTGGGTTAAAGCCTCTGCCTTCGGCTCAGGTCATGATCCCAGGATCCTGGGATCGAGCCCCACATCGGGCTTTCTGCTCAACAGGGAGCCTGCTTCCCCCTTGCTCTCTGCCTCTCTGCCTACTTGTGATCTCTCTCTCTCTCTCTGACAAATAAACAAAACAAAAAAAATCCAAAATCTTAAAAAAAAAAAAATTATGAGGGGTTAGGGGAGACAGCAAGAGGAGAATATGCCTAAACTCCCAAAATAGATTCATAAGTAAAACCCATGTCCTAAAACAAATTCACATAAAGCAGTAACAAGTTTAGGCCTCTGCTTAGCACTCGCTCTTCTTAATACATATACCAAAAAAACCTCCTAACCTGTTTGCTAAACCTCTAGAACCAATAAGTTAGGAATCAGCATGGCTATTACAAATCAGGAAAAGAAAGAAACAGAAAATTGTACCCCAAAATATAACAGAAAGAAAGAAGTCAGATTATATATTATTTTAAGGTAGGCAAAAGAATTTTAAATAGTATTTTTGTCTAGACCATTCACCACAGGGATGAGGGACACTCAATGGGCTTTATATGTGGAGAATCACCAGGCTCAGTCCTCTGACCTGTTTTCTGCTCTATCCTCAATGCTTCCCAATGAGTCATGACCCATTAGTGGTATGTCCAATCAATTAAATGGGTTATGAACATTTTTTTTTGGTATGATGAGGTGTGATATCCTAGTTGAAATATATATTCATTGAGTACAGAAATAGGTAGAGACTATTTCTGGTTAATTTTTATCACCCATCCCCTCACAGTGCCAAACATAAGATTTTAAACATAAGTAAATACCACAATGTCCCATATGTGAATATATGAATCATATGGAAATCATCTGGATAGAGCACGTTAAATGAGAACAGCAGCAGGTTAGATGGTACACATCAACATTTAAAGGTAGGAGAAGGAAGAGTAGCCTATGAAGACAGCAATGATAAAACAGTTGTAAGAATGGCTATACATTAAGATAGCTTGGGACACTTCCAAAAAAGTAAGATAGGATGACAAAATTAAACATGGTAGAGTGGTACCTGGGTGGCTCACTCAGTTGAGTACCTGATTATTGATTTCGGCTCAGGTCTTGAGATCAAGCCCTGGGTGGGATTCCACACTCAGCAGGGAGCCTGCTGGGGATTCTCTCTTTTGCTCTACCTTTGTCCCTCCCCACTCTACTTACATGCTCACTCTCTCCTTCTAAAATAAATAAATCTTTAAAAAAATGGTAGAAATACTGTAATATTATAACCAAAAATGGATTTGGCAATTAAAAGTTCAGAGGCAACAGCAGAAGGGCAAAACCATATTAAAAGTGGATGGAGAATTAAAGACACAAATGATTGGAAAGACATCCCATATTCATGGATTGGAAGACTTAATATTGTTAAAATGTCCATACTACCCAAAGCTATATAGAGAGTCAATGTATTCCCTCTCATAACATTGGACATGGCTATGAATTCCTGGATATGACACAAATAGCATAGGTAACAAAAGCAAAAATAGACAAGTGGAACTACAACAAATTAAAAATCTGCACAGCAAAGAAAATAATCAACAGAGTGAAAGGCAACCTATGGAATGGAAAAAAAATATTCACATATTATACAAAATATATAGGGAACTCCTACAACCTGATAATAAACATCTATTATGAGGGCCATTATCAAAAAGAAAAAATGTTAGCAAGGATGTAGAGAAATTGGAACACCTGCACACTAGTCAATGGATGAAAAATGGTACAGCCATTATGGAAAACAGTATGGAGGTTGCTCAAAAGATTTAAGACTACAATATGATCCAGCAGTCCCACTTCTGAGTATTTATCCAAAAGAACAGAAATCGCCATTTCAAAGAGATACCTGCACTATCATTTTCATCGCAGCATTATTCACAGTAGCCAAGATATGGAAATGATCTAAGTGTCTGTTAACAGATAAATGGAATAAAAAAATGTGGTATATGTATATACAATGTACTATTATTCAGCCATAAAAAAGAAGGAAATTCTTCCATTTGTGACAACATGGATGAACTTTGAAAATGTTATGCTAAGTGAAGTAACCAATCACAGAAGAACAAGTACTGCATGGTTCCACTTAAATGAGACATCTTGGTAGTTGCCAAGAGTAGAAGCAGGGTGGGGTGGAAAGGGGAGGTCCCATGCAGTGGGTAAAGAGTTTCAGATATGCAAAATGAGAAAGTTCTAGAGATATACTGCATAACAATGTGCATTCTGTGAACAAAACTATATTGTATGCTTAAAATTTGTTAACAGAGTTCATATATAGGATTTTTTGACACAATAAAAAAGTGGACAGATAAATGAAATGGAAGATGGGAGAATAGAAAAAAATAAAAGTAGACAGTTTCTGATGAGACAAGTGTGCAGAGGGAGAAAAGAATGGATTACATATATAAGAGAAATACAAAAAAACCTTGCAGGAGACAGGTCTATGACAGAATAAGCTTCAGCATGTTTATAGGCTATAGGGAAAGAACAGAGAGGGGAGAGATCAAAAATATAACCAGGATAAATAATGAATAAGTTATTATTCCAGAAACTAGTGGAAAATCAAAAGGATCAATGAAGGACTGATCTTGAAGAAAAGGAAGAAACCCTCATACACTGTTGATGGAATATCAAATGATACAACACTGAGGAAAAAGTATGCCATAAAGTTAAACAAAAATTTATCATATAACCTTGCAATTCTACTCCCAATAATCTACCAATAATAATCCCCCCCCAAAAACCGTATGTTCACATAAAGACATGCAATAAATGTTCACAGCAGCATTATTCATTTATTGGTCAAAACTGAAAACAATCCACATATCTATCAACTGATAAAACAAAATGTAGTTTACTCATACAATGGAATACTATTCAGCAATGAAAAGGAACTGCTGACACATTCTACAATATGGATGAACTTCAACAACATTATGTTGGTAATAGAACTCAGATCCAAAAGAATACATCTTATACAATTCTAACTACATTATATATCCAGAAAAAGCCAACTTAGACAAAAAGTAGACTAGTAGTTTCTTGGTGTTAGGGATAGAAGAAGGGATTAAGTGTAAATGGGCACAAGGGAGCTTTTGAGGGTAATGGTAATGTTCTAAAACTGTACTGTAGTGATGTTTGCACAACTTAATAAATACACTAAAATTCATTAAATGGTACATTTCCAATGGATAAATTCTGCATAATGCAAGTTATACACCAATAAAATGTCTGTCTGTTTGTTTGTTTTTAAGAGAATAGGCTAACTTGACTGGCATGTGTGTTTTACAGAAGTGGGAGTTAATATTAGGAAGAGTTGGGTCCCATTCTTCAGAGATCTTTGAATGCCAGAAAGAGAAGTCTGAACCAGATAGACAAAGGAGATCCCTGCAGGTCTCAGAATGGGATAGTACAAAGACAAAAAATACAGATAATTACATTTAGAAGATTAGTCTATTTTTTTTTTAAGATTTTATTTATTTATTTATTTGACAGAGAGATCACAAGTAGGTGGAAAGTCAGGCAGAGAGAGAGAGGAGGAAGCAGACTCCCCGCTGAGCAGAGAGCCCAATGCAGGGCTCGATCCCAGGACCCTGGGATCATGACCTGAGCCGAAGGCAGTGGCTTTAACCCACTGAGCCACCCTGGCGCCCCCAGAAGATTAGTCTCATCTAATGTGTCAGATAAGAAGTGGAACATTAGATCATAAAGACCAGGAACTACGGACTTCCTTGAATCCATATTCACTACTAGCAAGAGCTGATCCTCTTACATACTTTCGCCTTGACTCACAAAGGTAGGGTAAGAGACAGAGAGATGGCCCATGAAAATCTATCACTTCCACAGGAAAAACATCTCCAAGAATACAGACTTTGAGACCATGATTCCAACTGAGAAATCAAGTGAACACGCAAATTAAGTGCTGGCTAGAAGCCTGTCCTAGATGGGAACAAAGGTAGGCAAAGAACCAATATTTGGGTGGGAAGGGTGGTTGGATTTTCCTGAAATCCAATATCCTGCTATAAGAGATTTAGAAATCATATAAAAGGAAACTTAGTGGTCCATCAGGGAAAACAGTGAAGTTAAATATCTACTGATTTTACTATACAACGGTCTACTAATGATTCCCAAGTACAATGACAATATAGCTAAATCCATTTGAAGTCCAATGTTCCATTTGCCTCAGGAGCCATGGATGAGCAGCAGCCATAACTGCACTACACTATGGCTGTGGGCCTCAACAAGGGCCACAATGTGATTAAGAACGTGGACAAGCAGCGACTGGTGCCTTACCAAGCACACCAAGTTCCAAGATTTTGTGGAACATGATCTGAGAGGTATGCAGCTTCACCATATAAAAGCAGTGTGCCATGGGGCTGGCTCAAGGTCTCCAAAGACAAGTGCACCCTAAGTCCATCAAGAAAAAAGTGGGGACACACATCTATGCCAAGAGGAAGAGAGAGGAGCTGAGCAATGTCCTGACAGCCATGAGGAAAGCAGCAGCCAAGAAGGACTGAACTCTTCTATATGAAATAAAGCTTTTTTGGAACATGATAAAAATAAAAAATAAAAATGAAGTCCAATGTTCATTTCTTTTAATTAGATTAAATCACTTTTACCTATTATTACCTTGTTTCTGAATATACAGTTGAGTCTCACAAAATACCGTTTTAAAAATATATCACCTCAATTTATCTTTGGTTTCATTTCATACTTTCAAACAACACTCAGGGCACTATTAGCCCTCTGAATGTTAATATACAGGGAAACATATCAGAATTGATATAATTACTTAGCTGTTTATAGATAATCCTATAAAGATCATACATCTTTTAATTTTGTTAAGTAATATCATAAAATAATCTCTCTGCTTTGTTTTCCTTAACTGAGAGAAAGAAAGTGTAAGGACCTATTTAGAAACTGTCCCTCCTCCCCTTCCCCCAGGGGATTTACTTGGAGACAAGTCCCTGAATCCAGCTTCAGGTAACAAAGCCCAGATACAAAGGTGGGTCAGGCCAGGTGGAGACATCTGATCAGTGGGGGAGAAGCATACTGTCTCCCCGGTTACCAAGGAGTATGGGCCCCACCCTTTGGGAGCCTTTTGGGCGCCAATCCCAATCAAGGTGTAATAGGCTGGTTCAAATGTGTACTAGGGTAAATTGTAACTCAATTGGTCACCTAGCATCAATGTGGAGTTTCCTGTGTGTGTTACAATCTCATTGGCCACCTGTGCGTGGCCAGGCCCGACCGCATGGCCTTTGCCCTTAAAAGCTAGATTGTGAAACAGAGAAGGGTCGCCCTCTCTTGTAAGAGGTGCGTCCCCGAATGTTCGGTTAAATTCATGATGCTTGGCGTGAAATAAAGCTTTGCTTGACCTTCGCTTTGTATCAGTCTCGCTCCTTTAATCACGAACCCATTATTGGGGCATAACAAAAGAAAGTGGAGGAAGGGAAGGAGGGTAAAGAGGAGGGTTATGAGGATGGGGATCATTGTTAATTCACAATTCAAACCATTCAGAACTCCATTTACAGAAAACTAATACAAAAGGAATAATTGTGCTAGATAGGATGAAACAGGAAGATAGATAACATAAATGAAAGAAAACTCATAGAATTACAGGTAATTAGAGGCCACTTATATATTTTTTCTCTCATCACTGATACAAATAGATAAGATTTTCATTTCCTTATAATGGATTCATTAATAGTTTTACTGTAATATTAGAAACATCTTGTTTCTGAGTATATCTCAAAGAACTGATTTTTTTAAAAGATCAAACAAATAGAAATTTTAGCAGAAGAGGGTACTCTGATTACTTGGTTTAGAATACTTTATATCAGATGATCAAATTTCTGAATCTGAAAAATTCACCAAAACAAAATCCTAATACTGAGTTTATAATCTAAATAGGGGTTCACACTAATATTAGCAAGCAGAAAAACCAAATACCAGCTAAAGAACATGCAGATAAAGAAGAATGCATTCAGTTTATATTAAAAAACACATATGCTCCAGAAAAGTAAAGCATACCAGATGGATATTAAATGTAGAAAAATTTTATATATGAATAGTTCTGCTTTCCTCTTGATTTCTGTATAATCCCTATTAACATCAATTAGTGCTACATATGTAAATCCAAGGAAGCATAACTCCAGTGTCATGATACTACTCTCTGCACTTGTGTATCTTGTTTGAAAACTAACTCAGTTGCAAAAACCCCTGTTACTTAGCTCACTATCATTAGCATCCACCAAACAAATACTGACCAGCTAAAAACACATTCCAGGCTGGCATTAAATGACCCTAAAGGCCCATTTGTTTCTGAAATTCTAAACTGATAGAAATTTAAGATTCTAAGTCCATTGCCTTAACCATTATGCAGATAAGCATCATGCTGGATGCTGCTCAGACAGGTTCCAAGGGGTCCAAAGATAAAAGTGAAGAAACCAAGTGACATACCCGAAGTCAAAGAAACGTAAAGAGCTAGAACTAGGACCTAAGTCTGTTGACACAAAATTTGATTTTTTATTTTTTTGCTTTTTTTTTGCTTTTTTTTTTTTTGGTAACAATACCTGAAGGCATGGTTTATGTGAGCAAAGGTTCCTGGTAGTCCCCTAAACATGTAAGATTGCTTCCTACTGCCTGCTATTTCAGAACCAGTGAGTGAAAATCATTGCATCAAGGATAGTGTTATGAGCTAGAATTTAAAAGGATTAAGGAGGGGCAGCTGGTTGAGCCGTTGTGCTCTCTTGATTTCACCCCAGGTCCTGACCTCAGGGTCTGGACCTGGAGCCCAACATAGGGCTCCACACTCAGTGGGGAGTCTGAGATTCTTTCCTTCTGCCCCTCTCCCTGCTCGCATGATCTGTCTCTCTCTCTCTCAAATAAATAAATAAATCTTTAAAAAATAAAAAATAGGGGCCATGGGTGGCTCAGTCGGGTAAGCATCTAACTCTTGGTTTCCACTCGGTCATGATCTAGCCTGATCAGGACCAGAGATCTAGCCCGAAGTCAGGCTCCCCACTCAGCAGGTAGTCTACTTGAGATTCTCTCTCTCTCTCTCTAAATCATAAATAAATAAATCTTTTTAAAAACATATTAAATAAATAAATAAATAAATAAATGGATTAGAGGAAAGAAAAAAAACCAAAAAAATCACAAGAAACAGTATAAAACTATGAGTTCACAATTATCTGTGGCTAGAACTATAATGTCTGCTGAGGCTGCAACTAGCTACACATGGCTATTCAGCTTGAAAAGTGCTGTAAATGTAAACTAAACAATGTACTGAAGATTTGCCATGAAAACAATACAAATTATCTTGATAATTTGCATTTGATTACATGTTGAAATGACGTTTTACATACATAGGGTTAAATAAAACACATTAGCAAGATTAATTTCACTTAATTTCATTTTGGTTTTTTTTAACATGGCTACTAGAAAACTTAGATTAGATATATGGTTCATATGTGTGGCTTGAAGTATATTTCTGTTGGAGCAGACCTTATAGCCATACACATATACTGAATATATCAGTGATACACTTATAACAAACACACTTTAGAGATTACATTCTAGATTGCACTCTGACCTAGTGGAAGAAAAATTTACATAATTTTAGAAAAGTTTACTATATTCCTCTAGTTTTGCTGAGGGACTAGAGAGGTAAGAGTGAGACAGAATAAGACAACTCTCATCCTTATTCATATATTAATTCAAACATACCATTCAGTTATCTAATTGCTCCCTTTTGAGTGGACAGGAATAAACTAACTCATATATGGTACAGTAATCCAAAGTTCTAAACATTCAGGGAATAAAGAAATGAGTTTATAGGCTATGTAGGGGAGAGAGAAAATACCAGTGAAGACCAAGAGTTGGTGATCACATTTTTTAAAATTATTTTTAAAAATTGTATAATACACAGAACATAAAATTTATTATCCTTTTAAAGTATATAGTTCAAAGGTATTAAGTATACTTACATATTGTGAAAAATTATTTTCATGCTTATCAAATTTTGATCATTACAATATTAAAGGAAATTGCTTAAGAATTTAAAGTCATCTAGGGGTGCCTGGGTGGCTCAGTGGGTTAAGCCTCTGCCTTTGGCTCAGGTCATGATCTCAGGGTCCTGAGATTGAGCCCTCATCAGGCTCTCTGCTCAGCAGGGAGCCTGCTTCCCCCTCTCTCTCTGCCTACTTGTGATTTCTCTCTCTGTCAAATAAATAAATAAAAATCTTTAAAAAAAAAAAAAGAATTTAAAGTCATCTAAAACAAATGTGCACCATTTTCAATTTTTTATATTCCTTCCACATCTTTGCACACTCACCTACTATAGATATATCTATTTCATTATTTGAAACTTACCACATCTACTGCTATTTTCAATTAGTTGAAATGTTTATATTATTCTAGTTCTTTAAATGATGAAATGAAATAATGATATGAAATGAGATCATATCAAATGGTAGCACTACAATAAACCTAATCATTTTCTAACCATGGAAAGCTGGTTTTTAGTGATTAATGTTATAAATGGCCAATGCAATGGATGTATTTTTTTCCTTTGTGAACTATTTTATTAGATAAATAACCAAGAGTAGAATTATGGGGTAAAAACATATAAACTCCATTTTTTAACTTATCATTTCCATTCATCCCCAAACATATGGCTGCAAATTTCTGTGCCCTCTTTCCTACTTGTTTTTTTCTATCTCCGTCAAAGGAGAAAGAATTCCTTCTTAGCTCTTAAGTAGTTAGAAGAAAAACAAATGCAGCAACATCATCAAATCCCTGATACCTCCTTCTCAATCTATCAGCATATTGTTTTTTACTTGCCAGTGGCAAGGAGAAAAGTAGGCCTGAATGTTTCATCACATATTCCTTTGTGTTATCAGCCAAAATCATGCTCATTTAAAAAGTCATGGACCAAAAAGCTCTTAGACTTCTACATGACTTAAAATGATTTTTATACATCAATACCATACAAATAAACAAAGTGGAAGGAAGTTTTAAGTACAGAAAAAGTAACAAATAGCAAACTCCAAACCACAGGATCTGTTTAAAATTAAGCCTAATAACAACCTCTGTTTTGCAGAAGAGAAAAATCAGCCAAGTGCCTTTCTAGAACACTAATGACTATCAGTCATTATATCACACATATGTCATCTGACACAAACTTTTAGATTAGTAAACATTTTTCCTCTCCTTCAACAGAGGGTTAGTGTTCAAGTGGAGGCGGGCGGGGGGGAAATTCAGTACACATAAAAGCATCAAAACATAAGCTAAACTGTAGGATAAGTCTAAATGTCCCCAATTTCAATTCAGCCCATCAGTCCTGCTTTGACTAACAAATGTACATAAAATTTTTATAACACAAAAGAGAACTTATTTTCCAAAGATTTTCTGCCAAATGCAATAAGCATTGGAATGTGATAGCAAAAACCTGAACTTCAGTATAAGTGAACAAATTAACAAAGTTACCTCTTCCTCTGATACTCAAGTTTCAGATGTAATACATACTTAGGGGAACTCTCCAGATTTTGCTACCTTTCTGATAGGCGTATAACCAATGAATATTGGATGATCATGAATATATACATATATACAACATGAATATGTACAAATAGTTTCCATGAATCTCCTTTTTCTTCAACCTGCCTATAGTTTCACTAAAGAAAACCTAGGATGTCTACATCTTACATGGAAATGATTAAATATGCTACATGACATACTAAAGCATGGACTTTGGAATAGATGGCTTAATATCTGTATAACATTGAGCAAGTTGCTTAACCCTGCTTGGAGTCTTAAGCTCTTCATCCATAACTTGGAATCCATTACTGGGAACAATAATGCCATCTTCACAAGATGATTGTGATTATTAACTGAAATAATACATGAAATTTACCTCAGACTCAATGGATGCTCAATAAACATGAATTTCCTTTCTCTTCCCTTACTTCCTTTCTTAGGTCCTCCAAAAATATATTCAGATTGACAAGGCAGTATTCCAACTGTACAAATGAGGAAATCTAGGTTTCTAACCACTGACAAAAAGAAATTCTTTACCTGGTTACTTTCCTTCAACATTATGCCTTTAAAACATTATGGCTTTAAAGGCATAATAAAAGTCTTTCAAAAAGTAAGACTTTTTTTTTCCAAATTCTAGACTAAATTATTGAAATTGTGGTGGGCAACTGGAAAATTCTCACTCACTGGAGGATGTAAGTATCACAAGATGCTTTTCCTCGAGTGATAGCCCCAGTCCCCTCTTCTTGCTTCAGCCATAGGCTGACCTCAGGAAGGTGTAGCTGGCACTTTCAATGGAATATGATAGAAGGTAGATACTATATAAGAAAGGCCTGCTAGTAAGAGTAAAATGCTAATTTGGAAATGTGTGTTATGGGGTTCCTAGACAATCAAAAATACAGGATATAGGAAATGACTTGCAGTTGAAAATGGGAGAAAAGTGGTTGGCTGACCCCCTTGTGCACCAGAACTCATAATTACTGATGGCACATCTTGGAGCTAGTGACCCACCTGTTGGAAGTCTAAAATGAGACTAGTAGCCACAAAACACCTTGAAACAACTAATTGTCTCAGAATGGTATTCCTAAATGAGATAAGACTTACCACTCACAATCACAATCAGTTAACCAAGATGCCTTTCCCAGAAAGAAACCCTTAAGCAGCCACCTGAGTTGCTCTCACTGATCCGTACTGCATCCCTTTTTTCCAACTCTAGGGAACTTACCAGTGGCTTTGTGGTAGGAGTCATAAAGCCATTCTGTTTTTGAACTCTGTTCTGTATTTGAACTCCCCGTCTTCTTAGTCTACTCACCAGAAATTAGTTAGTATCCTGACAGGGCCACGACCATCTACATTATTAGAGGGGCCCAGAGCAAAAGGAAAATAAAGGGCCTCTTGTTCAATAGTATGAAGAATTTCAAGATGGCAACCACAGGGCTTTAAATCAAACACAGAGTTCTGTGTGACTGCGCAGGTCTCGTGTCCATGAAGCCCACCATGGACAGAGCTAATGTGGAACCCTACAGGAAGACTGAATGACAGATTCCATCCCCAAAACAACCGACCATAACTAAGTGCACAGGTGAGCAGTATTCAGGCAGTCTCACTAACCTGTAAACAGTACAGATGCTCTGTTTGTTTTTAATAACTCTTGACAAAACTAATTAATTATAAGATAAATCATCTCCAGAGTTCATAGACCAAAAATGATTATGAATAAATAATATTGTAATGACAACAAAATTTGGGACCTGTAGCCACCATGTGAATAAAACCAGGCCAGCCTGCTAGGACAGGAGAGACATGTGGCACAATGATCCCATCTAACTGTAAGCCAACTGCCAAATATGTGAGTAAGTACTTCCCAGGCCAACCAGTCTCCAGCTGAGCCACCAGCTAACCAGGGACACATGAGTGAGCCCAGTGGAGATCAATTAAGCATGGACCAGATCAGCAGAATGGCCCAAATGAACAACAATGAATTACTGCTGTTTTAAGTCACTAAGGTTTGGGGTAGTTTGCTCTAACAGTAAAATCATTAAATGATACAGGTAGTATGTTAGCTCAGCAGGAGAAAAATGGATTATATACTAAGCAGGGGCTGAGACAAGTCACTCACCATTTTTGGCAGGGAGATTAGATTACCACTAAATTGCATAATATATTCCAGATGGATTTTAAAAGTATATATAAAGAATGATAGCATAAAAATGCTAGAATAAATTATATGTTGATATCCATGTACTCTTGGCATGGGAAAGGCTTTCCTAGGCAGAGATACTGAAAGGAAAAAGATGGATAGGTTTTACTATATAAGTACTTTTTAAACTTCACATGTCAAGAAAACATGATAAGTAAAGATAAAAAGCAAAGGACAAATTGGTAAAACTTTTCTGAGACATGAAGAGAGATTACATCTCTTGCATATGCATTTTTATGTATGACAAAAGTATGATAAAAGATTGCCACTCTTAATATGAACAAAATAACAAGAAAAAGCTGAACTACCAGACAGAACAGAAAACATACAAACATAAATCATTACAAAACAAATATAGATGGCTAATTAATATTTTAAAAATATTAAATGTCACTAGTAAGCAAAGAAAGATAAAACAACAATCAAATTTTCTTTTCAGTTCAAAATTGTAAAGATCAAAATAATAATACCTAGAAAGCAGACATTTTCATATACTGCTTGAGAAACAGCAGATGTTGGGTACAACATTTCTGCAAAGCAGTATTTATGTGTAAGTACACACACATACATATACGTGTGTGTGTTCACGTGCGTACATGTGTGTGTGTGTGTAAAAATTTTTTGTTGTTGTTTTCCTTCTAGGGATATATCCAGATGAAACAATCAGGGATTCAGGAAGGACAGCCACTTGACCTCATGATCCTGATGTGCCTTCCTTTTTGGTATCCTCTCTGGAACCAAACAACACACAAAGGAGTGTGGGGATGTCCCTGCGGATCCAGGCTCTTCCTCATTCTTGGCTGAGGTCTAGATTTGAGGTTGCCAGATAGCAGAGTTTCAGAAACTCTATATGTATTATTATATGTCCAATGTATTATTATGACCTCTTCTGTCTGAAAAATGAATAGTGCCATTTTGAGATAACATAACTTATTAGTCAAAAAAAATTAAAAGTTGTAGTTAACATTTGTTGAGAGTTCATTCTGTACCATGCACTAGTCTAAGGAATTTATGTGTTTATAGATTTCAGTGTTCAAAACAACCCCATGAAAAAGGAAGCATTCTACAGGTAGGAAAACTAATGCTTAGGATGGGTTTTGTTTTCTGTTTGTCTAAGTAACTTGCCCAAGGTCACAGAGCCAAGACTAGAACACAAGCATGCTAACTCTAAACATAGAGTTCTTAACCACTGTACTAGGACACATCAGATATGCCACTTTAAACCCTAGAGCCCTTATTAACATGTATTTAAAGGAAACAATGCTGGATGTCTTACTGCAACCTTAGAAGCAGTGGCTTTCTCTAATAGGTCCTTGTGGACCAGAATCAAAAGTACCTAAACCCCAAGTCATTCAAAGATGAGAGGCCTCCTTCATGGGCTAACTATGTAAGCTAGTGGTACCTGCAGTTTCTCCTAACACCTAGGGCACAGATCGTATACTGCTTGCCCTGGCTTTACCTACTTGTGTACCTGATAAACTGACAGTTTACATGAATGCGTATACTATGCAAACTGCTTCACATTACAGCCAAGTTATCAATACTTAATCTTTTGTATATGAGGAAACTTGGTCTTCACTTTCAGTTTGTCCTAAGAACTTTATTAGAATCTACAGCAGTTCTCAGAACACCTAATGCCCATAAGACCCCAAACTTCCTCCAGTTGTACATTTCTATATCCTACTAGCTTCTCCAAAGACATGAAAGAAATTGCCTCCCAAGAGGAAGAATTCAACAATTATGTAACTAAGAATTTAAAAGAATTAAACTTTTCATGCTTTTGGACATATATTAATATTGAAAAAAAAAAACAATTCTTAGGCCACTCAGAACAATCTCAACAATGTTCTACCTGCACAGAGGTATATGAACAGATATTACTTCAAATTTACTTTAGCATACACATACTCATGAAAAAAGAACAGAAAAGATTTTCTTTTTTTTGTTTGTTTGGTTTTTTTTTTGGTAAGGAGAATCCCCTTTTTATTTTTCTTTTTATTTCTTAGTCAAGAATCTGTAAGAATCTGCAGCTATAAAACTTTCCTACCTATGACAGTTTACCTGAGTCCTCCAACTATTTAGGAATACAGAAGATAGTTTCCTTTAGTGGCTTTTGGGGATTTTAAAATAAACCTTCCCAATAATTCATGAGCCTGAACTCAAAGAATTATCTACCAATCTGTTCTTTGTAGTGCTGCCCTTATAAAAAACATAGTGTCAATAAATTAGTGGCAATAAAGAATTCATTCAGAGAGCAAATATTTATTAAGCAATTATAATGTGGCAAGAAGTATCATCCTAAGAATATAGCAGTACAAGTACATAAGGAAAAAAAACAAAAAAGTTCCTGTCTTCAGAGTTTACACACTAGTTTTAGAAGGATACTGGCTTCTGCTTCTATTTTCACATTAAGCCAATTATTACTGTTTATTAAATGTTAACAATGTAACATTCTCCAGATAAATGCAATAAAATGTAAATCTTTCACTAGACAGCTCAGTCTTTCTCTTCTGTTCCTGATTGAACTAAAGTGGCACTAAGATTCACAGAAGGACTAATAAAAAAAATTTTTTTTTAAATTAAATGCTCCCTACACATGAGAAAACAAAGATTTTACACAGGTAACAGATCTAATTTGAAACTGCTATATTAGGAAAACACTTTAAAAATCTATTGACAGTCATGCCATGGAAAGTAAGATCACACTTAAGCATGGCTCATTATCCCATGCATTTGGCCGATCTGCCAATTAAATCATGCCCCCTACCAAGGTAAAGTATAAAGATAAGAAAAATTTATAATAGGTACAGAAAGTAAGTGATAATGAAGTATGTCACATATGTCTGTTTGGTCACAGTAGAGCCATCTAAAAGTGATTTTTCTCACTGTTAGACTCAACACTGAAACTACTATTAAGATCTGTTCTTTAATAAACCATAGTTTGTCCGTATTACAGAATATCTATATACTACATAACACACAGAGAGGTAGATCTATACATAGTTATAGCAAGAGCTTCAGTACGTACTTTTAGAAGAAAAAAAAAAGTATACCAATACCTATAGTATAATACTACTTATGGATTATTTTAGCCTCAAAAACAATACTTAACTTCTAAATGCAAAGAAAAAAAAAGGTCTGGAAAGACACAAAAACATAAAGGTATTACATTTTTGAGGAGATGGTCAAGGGCCATGATAGAGAATTTAGCACTGTGTATAATCATATCATTTTCTTTGGGAATTATATTCATGTATTAACTATGTCATTAAAAATTTAACTAAAGAGGGGCACCTGGGTGGCTCAGTGAGTTAAAGCCTCTGCCTTCGGCTCAGGTCATGATCCCAGGGTCCTGGAATCTAGCCCCACATGGGGGTCTCTGCTCAGTGGGGAGCCTGCTTCCCCCTCCTTCTCTCTGTGCCTACTTGTGATCTCAGTCTGTCAAATAAATAAATAAAATCTTTAAAAAAAATTAACTAAATAGAGTTAAAATAGAAAATAATATCTAACTATAATTTGGGTATATAATAAAAGTGAATAGTACATTAAAAGTTACATTAAAATTACATTTACATTTACATTACATTTACATTAAAATTACATTAAAAGTAAGTCAAATTCCTTATAGTATTTGTATCTTTCAAAAGCTTATTCATTCTCTTTTAATCTAAAATTTAATCTAACTTGGGGCGCCTGGGTGGCTCAGTTGGTTAAGCAACTGCCTTCAGCTCAGGTCATGATCCTGGAGTCCCGGGATCGAGTCCCGCATCGGGCTCCCAGCTCCACGGGGAGTCTGCTTCTCCCTCTGACCTTCTCCTCGCTCATGCTCTCTCTCACTGTCTCTCTCTCTCTCTCTCTCTCTCTCAAATAAATAAATAAATAAAATATTTTAAAAAATTTAATCTAACTTAAAAATATGGATTCAAGCTAAAACCCATGGTTTTGATCATCTTTTCTATAATATTACAAATCATGTAAAAACCCAACATTGAGGTTAAGCAAAAATAAAAAAGCCCCAAAAAACAAAAACAAAACAAAAACCCCCAAAACTTCAAACATACAAAAGACAAAAGAAGTCTTGCTATACAGAAAATATGGAAAGCATTATATCAAACATCCTTACCAAATTCCTTTAAACACCCCTCTGCCATTGTGTCCACAAAAAATATACAGTATCATTAAAGACAAGAGTCAGTGAATCTTTAGCCCCAAGCACAGCAGATAAGTCCTAAGAATGAGATAGATTAAGTCATCAAGGGACATGAAGGAAGAAGAGGAAAAAAAGAAAGGAAGTGAAAAACAAACCAAAACAAAAATTGTACTTAAGAGAGGAAAGAAGTGTGGAAGAGAAAGAGTGTCATTAACGCCCACCAATTTGGGAGGCATAATTGCTCCAGCACAAAGGAAACTGGCCATCTAGATTTGCAAAACAATTTACCAAGCATTTCCACATATATTAGCAAATAGAGTCTTTGTAACAACATAGTATCTATCCCATTTTATGCAAAGAAACTGAAGCTCTGAAAGTGTCAGGGAACTGCCAAAAGCTACACAGCTAAAAAATGAGAGAACTGAGGTCTTTGGACTCCAAGCCCTGTGTTCTAATACGCTACTGCATCTACAGACTGTCCTTCAGATTGCTTCTAATTTTCACATAGCCATGAATATTTCAATAATCAACTGTATCATCAACACATTTATTGATATCTACATGGTTAGCTATTCTTCTTTCCTCTAGAGAAGATAACTGAAAAAAAATTTTGATTTGTCCATTCAAAATCAACAGACTACAGTAGAGGAGGGCAGTGGGGGTAAAAGATGGCAATAAAAGGCTACATGAGGGAGTTTTGTGGTGATGGAGCTTTCAGTATCTTAAGTGTAGTGGTGGGTACATGAACCTACACATATGCTAAAATTGTATAGAACTTAAAATACACAAACCCACAAACTAGCATAAGCAAAATTATGAAATACTGAATAAAATCCATGGATTTTATCAATGACAATATCCTGGCTGTGATATACTGTAGGCTTGCAAAATGTTAGAGAAAAATGGGTAAAGGATACATGACATCTAACTATATTTTTTGTTATAACTGCAAGTGAATATATAACTATCCCAATAAAAATTTCAATTAAAAATGAACGTAATACTCATACCACCAACACTGATTCTAAACAGATTAATGATATTATATAGAAGCATAAGAAGACATGTAGTCATTCAAAGCTGATTCCATTATAGTGGAACTCCAGAGGTTTTTACCCATAAAATTTTAAATTTTAAATTTTAAAAATTATTACTTTAAGCCAAAGATGATAATTTTGAACAGCATTTCGTGACATAATACTCTAAGAATGAGAGTCAGATCACCCTAGCCATGCAAAGTGTAAACCATTGATGGAAAGAAGAATCAGCCAGTTGCTCAGCAGGACAACTGGGGAATCATGGTGATAAGTATAAGATGCACCAAGAATTATTTAATAATAACACTAAGCATAATAGGTACCAACTATCAAGCACATACAATGTGCCTGGATTGTGCTGGCTAGCCTCTTCACATAAATGATGAAAAATCTTCACAATAACTCTGGGTAAAACGTGGAAACTGATGGATCTTATGTAATTTACTCAAGGTTAATCATTAGAAAGTTGCAAAGTTGGACATTTGAACCCAGGTTTTTCTGACTCTAAACCTTATGTGCCATTCCCTATTCCAAAGTACACAGGAAAGAAATACTTTACCTGGATATTCCAGTACATGACTCTAGGGCAAGGGATAAAAATTATATCCAGTTGTGGAAAACTATCATTGATACCATATTTACCTGCTTGTAAGTTCCATCTAGCAAGGTGTCCAGATGTTGGAGGGGGGCAGGAGTTTTATCTTTGAATCTTGTCAATAGTCGGCGCTGAATGGCCCGAAATTGTACGGCTCTTTCAGATAAGAGTTCTTCTAATTTTTCACCATTTATCCGCAACTACAATAAAGAATTTCCTAAATTCAGATTAAATGTGCACAACTAAACAGTCTTTACAGCAAAATCACTTGGAGGAATAATAAATTTAGACGCAATAAAAGTACTAGAAAAGTTAGAATTCTTAAATAATCTTGGCATGAGAGAGACCCTTATAACTCAAAAGCCAAAAGCCAGACACATACACGCTCACACCCCTGATAAATTTGTAACTAAAAAAACAAAAAGTAATTCTATACAGTTAAAAAATATATATCATAAGTAAAGTGACAAGACAGCAAACTGCAAAAAATAGTAGCAATACCCACAGAGGCAAAAAGTCAAGCCCATAATATCTAGAAAGCACCTAAGAATCAAAAAGAAAAGGGCCAAAGTACAATACAAATCAGTAAGAAAAGAGTATCAATCAATAGAAAAAGGGACAAAATTCATAGAAAAGGTAATACAAATAAATAGCTCTCAAACAATATAGCCTCTGATCTAGCAAGCCCATTTCTAGCAATTTATCCTATAGGTATGCTTACAAAAAGTAATGTACATACAAGGATATTCATTATAGAATTATTTGTTCTGTTGTATTATAGTATGATATTATTAATAATCAAAATACCCATCAATAGGGGAACAGCTTAAATAATAAGACTACTTTGCAGAACTACTAAGTACTAATATACAATGTTATCCAAAGATGCATTGAATGAAACAAAGCAAAAAACAAAAACAAAATACAGAATAGTATGTATAATATGCTACCATTCATCTACTTTTTAAAAAGAAACCTGGGGCACCTGGGTGGCTCAGTGGGTTAAAGCCTCTGCCTTCAGCTCAGGTCATGATCCCAGGGTTCTGGGATCAAGCCCCACATCAGGCTCTCTGCTCGAGCGGGGAGCCTGCTTTCCCCTCTCTCTCTGCCTGTCTCTCTGCCTACTTGTGATCTCTGTCAAATAAATAAACAAACAACAACAAAAAAAAATCTTTAAAAAGAAATCTGTACATTAACATAGTTGTGACTGCATATAATAGTTCTAAAAATATACACAAGAAATGGGACACTAAAAGTTGCTCCTAAAGAGGAAACTGAGTAGTTGGAGGATAAGGATAAAAAATAGACTCTTTTTGGAGTCAAGACGGTGGAGAAGTAGCAGGCTGAGACGACATCAGGTAGAAGGAGATCAGCTAGATAGCTTATCAAACCATTGCGAACACCTACAAATCCAATGGGAGATCAAAGAGAAGAAGAGCAACAATTCTAGAAACAGACAATTGATCACTTTCTGAAAGGTAGGGCCAGCGGAAAAGTGAATCCAAAGCAACAAAGATAGACCACGGGGTGGGGAGCGAATGGCTCCCGGCAAGTGGTGTAACAACGGAGCACAAAATCAGGACTTTTTTTAAAAGTCTGCTCCACTGAGGGACATCGCTCCAGAGGCTAAACTGGGGTAAAGCCCACGCGGGGTCAGCGTAGTCCCAGGTCCCACAGGGTCACAGAAGGACCGGGGGTGTCTGAGTGTCGCAGAGCTCGCAGGTATTAGAATGGGGAAGCCAGCTACAGAGACAAAGCCGAGGAGTGAGCTCTCAATCCAGGGCTACCTTGAACCGGTCACAGGCTGGATGAACTGGGAGCGTGGCCAGAGGCCAGGGAGAAGGGAGTGATTGAGGGCTTTCCTCCAAGATTGAGGGCCAGGGAGAAGGGAGTGATTGAGCGCTTTTCTCCAAGCGGGAGTGACTGAGCGCTATTCTCCAAGTGCGGCCAGAGGCCAGGGAGACAGGAGTGATTGAGTGCTTTTCTCTGAGGGCGCACTGAGGAGTGGGGCCCTGAGCTCTCGGCTCCTCCGGGCCGGAGACTGGGAGGCCGCCATTATTATTCCCATCCTCCGGAACTCTACGGAAAGCCTTCAGGGAACAAAAGCTCCCACAAGCAAACCCAAGCGGATTACTTAGCCTGGCCCCTGACAGAGGCGGGGCAATTCTGCCTCCGGCAAAGACACTTGAGAATCACTACAGGCTCCTCCCCCAGAAGATCAACAAGAAACCCAGCCAAGAACAAGTTCACTCACCAAGGAGAACAGCAGAATTCCAGAGGAGGAGAAAGCAAAGCAAGGAATTCATGGCTTTCTCCCCATGATTCTTTAGTCTTGCAGTAAATATATCTTTTACCTTCTGCTAAATTTTTTTTAACTTTTACCCTTCCCTCTTTTAACATTTTTTTTTAACTACCTTAACTTAACAATACCTTTCAAAAAAAAATAATAATCTTTTTTGAACCTTCATTATTATAGTCATATTTTATCCTCCATTATATCTAACTACATTTTTTGTATATACATAGGGTTTTTTCTTCTAAATAATTTGGGGTGCAACTTCTCCTAATAGATCAAAATATACCCTAAATCTAGTTCCGGGCTTGTTCTAGTCTCCAGCCCGAGCAAATTCTCTCTACTTTCTTTTTCTTTATTCTCCCAACCAACTTACTTTATCAACTCATTTTTTAGAAATTAAAAATTTTTTTTTCTCATCTTTATAGGCTTATTCCATCCCTTCATTGTGTCTAACCTTGTATGTGTTTTTCATCCTTTAAAATTTTGGGGGGTAGTTTCTTCTAAGAGACCAAAATACTCCCAAAATTAAGTGAGTGACCCTGTTCTAGTCACCAGTCTAATATATATGTATGTGTGTATATATATACACATACATATATTTTTTTTTCTTTTTTAATATTTTTTCTTTATTTGTTTTCTTTTTTTAACTTTTTTTTTTTTTTTTAATGAACTTCTTTTTTATCCCCTTTCTCCCTCCCATGATTTGGGGTCTCTTCTGATTTGGATAAAGCACATTTTCCTGAGGTCTTTGCCACCCCTTTAGTATTTTATTTTCTCCTTCATATATTCTTATCTGGACAAAATGACAAGGCGGAAAAACTCACCACAAAAAAAAAAAAAAAAAAAAAAAAAAAAAAAGGCAGTACCAAAGGCTAGGGACCTAATCAATACAGACATTGGTAATATGTCAGATCTAGAGTTCAGTATGATGATTCTCAAGATTCTAGCCGGGCTCAAAAAAGGCATGGAAGATATTAGAGAAACACTCTCCAGAGAGATAAAAGCCCTTTCTGGAGAAATAAAAGAAGTAAAATCTAACCAAGTTGAAATAATTAAAAAAAAAAAAAAACTATTAGTGAGGTGCAATAAAAAATGGAAGCTCTTACTGCTAGGATAAATGAGTCAGAAGAAAGAATTAGTGATATAGAAGACCAAATGACAGAGAATAAAGAAGTTGAGCAAAAGAGAGACAAACAAATACTGGACCACAGGGAGAGCATTCAAGAAATAAGTGACACCATAAGACGAAACAACATTAGAATAATTGGAATTCCAGGAGAAGAAGAAAGAGAGAGGGGAACAGAAGGTATATTGGAGAGAATTATTGTAGAGAATTTCCCTAATATGGCAAAGGGACAAGCATCAAAATCCAGGAGATGCAGAGAACCCCCTCAAAATCAATAAAAATAGGTCCACACCCCGTCACCTGATAGTAAAATTTACAAGTCTTAGCAACAAAGAGAAAATCCTGAAAGCAGCCCGGGAAAAGAAGTCTGTAACATACAAGGGTAAAAACATTAGATTGGCAGCAGGCTTATCCACAGAGACCTGACAGGCCAGAAAGAACCGGCATGATATATTCAGAGTACTAAACGAGAAAAACATGCAGCCAAGAATACTATATCCAGCTAGGCTATCATTGAAAATAGGAGGAGAGATAAAAAGAGTCCAGGACAAGCAAAAACTGAAAGAATTTGCAAATCCCAAACCAGCTCTACAGGAAATATTGAAAGGGGTCCTCTAAGCAAAGAGAGACCCTAAGAGTAATAGATTAGAAAGGAACAGAGACAAAATACAGTAACGGTCACCTTACAGGCAATACAATGGCACTAAATTCATATCTCTCTTGGGCTAAATGCCCCAATCAAAAGACACAGGGTATTAGAATGGATAAAAAAACAAAACCCATCAATATGCTGCCTACAAGAAACTCATTTTAGACCCGAAGACACCTCCAGATTTAAAGTGAGGGGGTGGAAAAGAATTTACCATGCTAATGGACATCAGAAGAAAGCTGGGGTGGCAATCCTTATATCAGATCAATTAGATTTTAAACCAAAGACTATAATAAGAGATGAGGAAGGACATTATATCATATTCAAAGGATCTGTCCAACAAGAAGACCTAACAATTTTAAATATCTATGCTTCTAATATGGGAGCTGCCAACTATATAAAGCAATTAATAACAAAATCAATGAAACACATCGACAATAATACAATAATATAGGGGACTTTAACACTCCCCTCACTGAAATGGACAGATCATCCAAGCAAAAGATCAACAAGGAAATAAAGGCCTTAAATGACACACTAGACCAGATGGACATCACAGATATATTCAAAACATTTCATCCCAAAACAACAGAATACACATTCTTCTCTAGTGCACATGGAACATGTTCCACAGTAGACCACATCCTGGGTCATAAATCAGGTCTCAACTGGTATCAAAAGATTGGGATCATTCCCTGCATATTATCAGACCACAATGCTCTGAAGCTAGAACTCGATCACAAGAGGAAATTTGGAAAGAACCCAAATACATGGAGACTAAACAGCATCCTTCTAAAGAATGAATGGGTCAACCAGGAAATTAAAGAAGAATTGAAAAAATTCATGGAAACAAATGATAATGAAAACACAATGGTTCAAAATCTGTGGGACACAGCAAACGCAGTCCTGAGAGGAAAAAATATAGCAATACAAGCCTTTCTGAAGAAACAAGAAAAGTCTCAAATACACAACCTAACCCTACACCTAAAGGTGCTGGAGAAAGAACAACAAAGAAAGACTAAACCCAGCAGGAGAAGAGAAATCATAAAGATCAGAACAGAAATCAATGAAATAGAAACCAAAAAGACAATAGAACAAATCAACAAAACTAGGAGCTGGTTCTTTGAAAGAATTAATAAGATTGATAAACCCTGGCCAGACTTATCAAAAAGAAAAGAGAAAGGACCCAAATAAATAAAATCATGAATGAAAGAGGAGAGATCACAACCAACACCAAAGAAATACAAACAATTATAAGAACATACTATGAGCAACTCTATGCCAACAAATTCGACAATCTGGAAGAAATGGATACATTCCTAGAGACATATAAACTACCACAACTAAACCAGGAAGAAATAGATAACCTGAACAGACCCATAACCAGTAAGGAGATTGAAATAGTCATCAAAAATCTCCAAACAAACAAAAGCCCAGGGCCAGATGGCTTCCCAGAGGAATTCTACCAAACATTTAAAGAAGAATTAATTCCTATTCTCCTGAAACTGTTCCAAAAAATAGAAATGGAAAGAAAACTTCCAAACTCATTTTATGAGGCCAGCATCACCTTGATCCCAAAACAGACAAGGATCCCATCAAAAAAGAGAATTACAGACCAATATCCTTGATGAACACAGATGCGAAAATTCTTACCAAAATACTAGCCAATAGAATCCAACAGTACATTAAAAGGATTATTCACCATGACCAAGTGGAATTTATTCCAGGGCTGCAAGGTTGTTCAACATCCACAAATCAATTAATGTGATACAATACATTAATAAAAGAAAGACAAGAACCATATGATACTCTCAATAGATGCTGAAAAAGCATTTGACAAAGTGCAGCATCCCTTCCTGATTAAAACTCTTCAAAGTGTAGGGATAGAGGACACATACCTCAATAATATCAAAGCCATCTATGAAAACCCCCCCGCAAATATCATTCTCAATGGAGAAAAACTGAAAGCTTTTCTGCTAAGGTCAGGAACACAGCAGGGATGTCTGTTATCACCACTGATATTCAACATAGTACTAGAATATCAACAATAGCCTCAACAATCAGACAACAAAAAGAAATGAAAGGCATCCAAATCGGCAAAGAAGAAGTCAAACTATCACTCTTTGCAGATGATGTGATACTATACGTGGAAAACCCAAAGACTCCACTCCAAATCTACTAGAACTTGTACAGGAATTCAGTAAAGTGTCAGGATATAAAATCAATGCACAGAAATCAGTTGCATTTCTATACACCAACAACAAGACAGAAGGAAGAGAAATTAAGGAGTCCATCCCATTTACAACTGCACCCAAAACCATAAGATACCTAGGAATAAACCTAACCAAAGAGGCAAAGAATCTATACTCAGAAAACTATAAAGTCCTCATGAAAGAAATGGAGGAAGACACAAAGAAATGGAAAAATGTTCCATGATCATGGATTGGAAGAACAAATATTGTGAAAATGTCTATGCTACCTAAAGCAATCTACACATTTAATGCAATCCCTATCAAAATCCCATCCATTTTTTTCAAAGAAATAGAACAAATAATCCTAAAATTTATATGGAATCAGAAAAGACCTCAAATAGCCAAAGGAATATTGAAAAAGAAAGCCAAAGTTGCTGGCCTCACAATTCCGGACTTCAAGCTCTATTACAAAGCTGTCATCATCAAGACAGTATGGTACTGGCACAAAAACAGACACATAGATCAATGGAACAGAATAGAGAGCCCAGAAATAGACCCTCAACTCTGTGGTCAACTAATCTTCGACAAAGCAGGAAGGAATGTCCAATGGAAAAAAGACAGCCTCTTCAACAAATGGTGTTGGGAAAACTGCACAGCCACATGCAGAAAAATGAAATTGGATCATTTCCTTACACCACACACGAAAATAGACTCAAAATGGATGAAGGACCTCAATGTGAGAAAGGAATCCATCAAAATCCTTGAGGAGAACACAGGCAGCAACCTCTTTGACCTCAGCCGCAGCAACTTCTTCCTAGGAACATCGCCAAAGGCAAGGGAATCAAGGGCAAAAATGAACTATTGGGACTTCATCAAGATCAAAAGCTTTTGCACAGCAAAGGAAACAGTCAACAAAACCAAAAGACAACTGACAGAATGGGAGAAGATACTTGCAAACGGCATATCAGACAAAGGGCTAGTATCCAAAATCTTATAAAGGGCTCAGCAAACACCCAAAGAACAAATGATCCAATCAAGAAATGGGCAGAGGACAGGAACAGACATTTCTGCCAAGAAGACATCCAGATGGCCAACAGACACATGAGAAAATGCTCCACAGCACTCGGCATCAGGGAAATACAAATCAAAACCGCAATGAGATACCACCTCACACCAGTCAGAACGACTAAAATTAACAAGTCAGGAAATGACAGATGCTAGCGAGGATGCGGAGAAAGGGGATCCCTCCTACACTGTGGTGGGAATGCAAGCTGGTGCAACCACTCTGGAAAACAGCATGGAGCTTCCTCAAAAAGCTGAAAATAGAGCTACCCTACGACCCAGCGATTGCACTACTGGGTATTTACCCTAAAGATACAAACGTGGTGCTCCGAAGGGGCACGTGCACCCGAATGTTTATAGCAGCAATGTCCACAATAGCCAAACTAAGGAAAGAACCTAGATGTCCACCAACAGATGAATGGATAAAGAAGATGTGGTATATATATACACAATGGAATACTATGCCGCCATCAAAAGAAATGAAATCTTGCCATTTGCGACGACGTGGATGGAACTAGAGGGTATTATGTTAAGCGAAATAAGTCAATCGGAGATAGACAACTATCATATGATCTCCCTGATATGAGGAAGTGGAGATGCAACAGTAGCGGGGGCGGGGGGGTTGGGGGGTTGGAAAAGAATAAATGAAACAAGATGGGATCGGGAGGGAGACAAACCATAAAAGACTCAATCTCACAAAACAGGCTGAGGGTTGCTGGGGGGAGGGGGATCGGGAGAGGGTGGTAGGGTTAGGGACATTGGGGAGGGTATGTGATATGGTGAGTGCTGTGAAATATGTAAACCTGGCGATTCGCAGACCTGTACCCAGGGATAAAAATATGTTTGTAAAAAAATTTAAAAATTAATTAAAAAATAGACTCTTTTTACTATAACTCTTCTCATAATCTTTGAATTTAATATTATTAAAATAAAAGAAGCTAGTGAGAGTCATAGAGTAGAAGGAACACTCCATGAAATCAGATTATATAAACTGCTAATTCAACTATACAAAACAATTATCAACTAGTCTTAAAATAAACAACATTTTCAAAATGTTCAGAAATCAGGGGCACGAGGGTGGCTCAGTCAGTTTAGCATCCAACTCTTGATTTCAGCTCAGGTCATGATGTCAGGGTCCTGAGATTCAGCCCTACGTCTGTCTCTGGCTGACTGTGGAAGCTGCTTAAAATTCTCTTTCTTCCTCTCCCTCTGCCCCTCACCCTCCACAACCCTCCATCCCCCACCGCCCCCACTCAACCACACTCTCTCCCCCTCTCGAAAAAAAAATAAATAAAAGGTTCAGAAATTAAACATATTACAATTTACATTTCTTATATCAAACAAAACTTCCTTTTTAGTGTATGCATTCTCCAGACACATGACTACCAAAAAAAAAAAAAAAGAATCGTATTGTATTTTGTATTGTATTACTTGAAATTATATTACTGTCTTTTAATCCCAATTTCAGAAGCACTAAGTAACTAACTAAACCAAAGAATATTCTCTTGAAGGGTGGAGGTGGGGGGAGTTCATTACCAAAAGTTAAATGATTTTTTTAAATAACTAAATTTTTTAAAAAGAATATTAGCCTGATTATCATAATACACTTTTAATAATATAATTTCTAGCTATAATATTTTATTTACTAAATTCATGAAACACACAAAAATTAAGAAGACAGTTTCAATACTGACACATCAGCCAGGTTACTCCATTGAATGTGTAACCAAACATCAGTGATTGAAATGTTTTCATGTCTCAGAATTTCAACATTTAACAAGTATTGCTCCAAGGGCCAAGCATTGCTCTAGATATAACAATGAATAAAACAGACAAAAATTCCTACTTTCATGGAGCTAACACTAAGGGACACTAGAATTCCAAAAGCTATCTTAATTCAAAAGATTAAAATCACGTCTTTTTTAAAAAAGCAGAAAGTGGGGCCAGAGAGAAAGGAAATATAATAATGCTTTTTTAAACTGTGTAACAAAAGGAAGTGCCTATAGTTCATCATGTTCCCTAAACCCCTCCCAGAAAGAAAAAGCCCCTGATATGGAAACTCCAGAGATTTACTAGCCAGCAAATAAGGGGGAGGGGGGCTGTATGTCAAACTTATAGTCAATCAGAATCTAATATTTTGTGTTTTAAATATTACAGATACATAATTAGTATAGTCTTTTTGTGGTCTCCTCCATAAACCACTAGATCCCAGTTTTGCACAGTGACACAGGAATTTTTTAAAATATATCTTAGAGGACTGCAAAGGTTCTCAATCCTTAAAATACCTAAATATATTCCCCAAATGTAAATTTTGGTGCCATGATTTGGCCACAAGCATACTGTCCAATACTATCAGCACAGATGAAAGATAACCCAATAAGCTCCATTAATTTGATAACGAGATGTTGTGACTGTATGCAGTGAAATTTTCCCTTCATGTTCATACTCTACCAAAAGAAGAAGTCTTTAGAGGTTAAAGTCAATGTTCTTAGAATGTCAAAGGGATTGAACTACATAGAATGTTCATGAGACATGACATACTCACTCTGTCATGCACACATCACACATTGTTGTTTATATACTGAATTGCCAAAACCTACTGATTCCTTAAAAAGTAGTTATGCTAGAGAACCAATGCTTCCTTGAATAATGTTCAAAATCCTTTTGAAATCTGCAACCCCACCAGCCCTTGTAATTGCCTACAGGGTCTATTTATGGGCAAATAAGTAAATAGAATATGGTGAATTTTTTTTAACACATGAGATTTTTAAAATAATGATTGTCATTTGTCCAGTTCATTTACCAAATATAACTCCTGACTATTTCCAAATATAAAATCAGTCTTCAAAGAATGAAGATTTTATCCCATCATGATACTCAGGACAATCTAACACAGGCTCTTTCACAGAAGAAATGCAAAAATATTTGGGCAACACAGTCACTGTCAGATTTCATTTGTTTAGACATTTAATCATTCAGCATTTACTAAGTGCCCATTGTGCCAGATACTAAAGAATATTTTATGTGGTTAACCCTCATTCAGATGCAGAAGTTCTGATGTGCTTGTTAAAAAAGAAAAGGAAAAATCACTTTACTTTATAATCACACCTCATTTATGGCCTGCTAGAATTAGTTAGCCAAATGGCTGTCGATAAGCTCAAATAGTTTTAACACTGGGTTATTGGGGTCAAAGGCTAAGTCCCCATGTGGGAGAATTAAATCAGCTCTGTTCTGAAGCCAGACCACATGCTTAGCTCCAGGCAGTCACTCTGTTGCTGTCTGTAAGTGATCACAAACTGGGCAAGAGGGCAGGAACAGATGCACAAAATTTACCAACCACATAAAATAACTACATGAAGCATTTGATATAATAGCCAAGTATACTAGAATTCTTTCCTTTGTAGCATCTCCTCTCTTTCGTACAGAGAAAAATTGCAGGTAATGCTGGTTATGATAGTACACACCTCAAAATGATGATCAATCAACTCAAAATATTCTTGAAGGGGCACAGATCCAGAAAACGAACAGGCGAAATCTTTGATTCCCTGTTTTTCAAAATATTCCTGAAGGCGGATAATAAGTTCATTTGTTATGAGCCAAAGATCTTCAAACTGTTCACTCTGAATGCGATACCGTTCTGAGAGAGAAAATAATTAAGGAAAAATGCTTATTAACACATAATTACTAGCTGAAACGATGTGAATTATCACTAACTCTGATATAAATACCATAAATTGTATTTTTGGAATACAAATATGATTTCTAGTGCTTTATTGCAGTTTTCTACATCAATCACTTAACATTTTCAAATTTAATTCCAAAGGTTTGTGGTTACATTAGCAAGATGCAGAGTATGGTCCTTTTCCCTGTTTCTTATCATAGGTTTCAATACAATAAAATACAAAAAAAATAAATAAAATAAAAAAAAATTTTTTAAATACAAAATTTAGTCCTTCTAAGAAAGAAAGAAAGAAAGAGAGAGAGAGAAAAAGAGAGAGAGAAAGAGGGAAAAAGGAAGCAAGCAAGCTAGCTTTGTTTATAAGGTTAAAAAAAAAAGCCTGCAAAGTATAATATGGTATTCATTAAATTTTTCAGAATATTGATGTGAAATAAAACTTACACTCTAGAAAGTCCCTCACATCCTAGACATTGTAGCCAACTTAAATCCCTGTAATCATGATCAAAGTTTTCTCTTTTTCTAATAGTTCTTTTATTTATATTTGTAATCAGACTCTTCCCTAAATATAAACATTGCTTCCCTCCATTAGCTGAAACCTCAGCTCCAAGAAAGCCTAATTCCTATCCATCCCCCGTTTAATGACGACAACAATGATGACAAAGGTGACAATAACTACATCTATGATAAGAGCAACTGTTATTTGTTGAGCGCCAACTATGAACCAAGCACTGTGATTGCAACAACCTCTTTTTAATAAAAAGGAAAACCACACACAGAACTTCAGACGCTCATCTAAGGTCACAAAGCAAATTCAATGTCAGAGCTAGAGTTCATGATATATACCCTTTTCCCCTATCTAAATCCTACCTATTCTTCAAGACCTGGCTTCAAGCCTACGTACCCCAAGAAATCTTCTCTACCATCCACAGCAAACCCTAATGTGTAGTAGGCACTGTCTTGAGCACTCTGCAGTCACTCTCTGGTTTAAACCTCAATACCCCTATGGAGGAATTATGTTATCCCTATTTTACAGAAGAGTTTAAATAATCTGTAAGGTCATCTAGCCAGATGGTAATAGGACAGGGATTAGAACTCTAGCCATTAATCCAAAGATTAGCTATTAATCTTAACCACATTACAGTATTGTATCTCTTTGAATTTATCTAGAGATTTAGTACGTCTACAGTTTATTATGCATTTTATAACCATGCATTTTTTTAATTAACTTTTAATTTTAGAACAATTTTAGATTTACAGAAAAATTATGAAGATTATACAGAGTTCCCACACACCCTTCACCTGGTTTCCCCAATTATTATTTGACAGTATTATGTACATTTATTATGATTAATGAATGCAAACAGATACCCTGGGCCATTAAGTAAAGTTAAAGTTAAGTGGATTACACTGATCGGTTTTCGGACACTGAATCAGCATTGCATACCTGGAATAAATCCCATTTGGTCAGGGTGTATACTTTTTCTTATTCTTATTTAACTTTCCATATGATTATATTCCGTTTCTCCAAGAGATTATAAACTCTTGGAGAGTTTATATATTGGTTCCCCTATAGTATAGAGGAACCAATTCCCCTATTCTATGTAATTCACCAATTATTAAGCATCTGTTATGTACAATTTCATAAAGAAATGCATGTTAGGAGTACAAAGTTGAAGTCAGTCTCCTTGAGTAAGGAGTCTAAGGTCTTGCTAAGGTAGCATGACACATGAACATGTAAAATATTTATTATATTCCTCATCATACCTTGAAAAATTCTATAAATATATGTCATCTCTAAATTGATTATTAGGACTTCAATTTGTCATCCTCCACCAGAATTCAAAAATATATCTCTTCTCATTCTCCTAGTCATCTCTCTTTCAATTATATAAAGAATAAAATATACTGGATATGCCTGCCATAGCATATGGCAAAAACCCTGATGTTTTCTGCTATCATATAATTTCTCCTGGATTGTCCCCCAGCTCTCCCCTCACCATAGTCTTATTCTGGATTCTGATTTCTGCCCACAGTGCTGATCAGATGATTTCCTCATTTCTCCCATCAAAGAGAATAGGGCTTTTACCTTTCTTTACAGTTGTCACTGGATGGTTAATTCTCTAAGAACAAAAAGAGCACAACTGTGGTGGGGCAGGAGTAAAGAGGTAGAAGAATAATGATGACAAAATACAGTATTAGAATTCTCTAAATCTCAGGTCCTATCTAAGCTAAACTTGGGAGCCAACATATTAATCCCAGACTGGTATTTATTCACTCTTTCAATTATTTACGCAACTCAGCGCAAGATACTGGAGATAAAACCATGAATACAGCAAGAGCCTCTGTCCTCAAGGAGTTCACTGCAGACCTGGAAAAATGGAGTGATGGGGCAAGAGTAAACACTGTTTCTGCCATTACTGATTCAGGGATACTTCATGAAGGTTGATGTTGCCACAAAAGTGCCAGGACTTCCCCACAAGGGATACATTCCTATTTTCAAGTATGTGATGGTCTATAACATAGCAGAAGAGTTGGACAATAACAAAGGAGCTGCAAAGGACAGAAGGCACAGTAAGTATTGTGTAATAATTACAGATATTTGTAGAGTTAGCTGCCTTAGGAGGTAGGGAACAATCTCACTCCATTGGAAGCATTTAAAGCTCAGAACTCTTTGGCATTTGGTGGTTTCTTGAAAATCTCCTTGAGAATTTTAGAACTCAATAGGGAAGAAAGACAGGTCATCTCACATACAAATCTGTCACTCCATCTGTCCTGGGACAGATATCTGGTGCCAGATCAGTGCTGCCTCCAGGTCCTGGCCATTTGTCCCTCCTAGGCAGATGTTTGGCTTATGGCTCAGGACTGGCTCTAGGACCCTGTCTTTTTATGTGTCTGTCCATTTGGGCGCAGCTATTTGCCCAGCCCATAGCCCCTGCTTCCAGACCCAGGTACTGCCCTAGGTCTTCTAGCAGAAAAATCTAAGCTGGGCCAGCTTCACCTCCTTTTGCAGCTTTGCGACCTCCCAAAACACTGGCTTCATATTTTTATGCAACAGGTCTTGCTGGATGTAGTAGATGAACATGACAAAATTGCACACTACAGTGATCCAAGCTAGAGAGGATGGTGAGATGTAGTTGTGGCTTTGAAAGTGTCAGAGCCAGATATGGTACTGGCAGGTATCGGCACATTATGGTGGCACTGCCACACTTAACTGTGTCCACTCTTACTGCAGCAATATCTGCAAAGCCATGGCCTAGATGGTGAGCATTTGTTGTCTTCCAGACTGGCCTACAACAGCACCAAGAAATCCCACACTATTAAGTCCAGGCAACGGCCCACATCCTCTGGGTACACCCTTCCCAGGAAGGAATAGGGCTTGTTCATGATATGCAATTCCCTCCAGGCTTAGAACTCTGCAAAAAGGGCCATACCTATCTCCTTGTCCTCCTCATCCATGGCAACAGTATTTCCCACAGAGGGGCTCACGGCTGGGCAAAGGGAGCTGCTAGTGTTTCTGGTCCTAGTGGGGCCCAGTCTTAGCAGAGTTTAGCAGCTGTAAGTGGGGCTCATGGTTGGAAGAGGCTAGATGTAGATGTGATGACTGGTATCTTCAAGGCTGTCACCTCCACCCGCAGCATGTCAGTCAATTCTACCCACCACTTCCTTCAGCAGCTTTTCTGATGCCACCTATTTCATAAGAGCTTCTCATATCATTTTGTGGGCTTCCTCAGAAAGTCTGGCCATCAGCAACACCTCCAGCTCCTGCTCCAGGGGTTTCCACACCTCCCACAGTTGCTCATCATCCTCAATTTTCAGCTTCAGCTCCTTCTGGGCTATGTGAGCTCCTCCTTCAGGAGCTCAGAGCCCTGCCCTTCTTGTAAATCTACATGGAGATCCTGTAGGAATACCTGTCAATAATATTAGAGAAGAGCTCCCTCCCAGGTTCATAATACTAAGCAATATCCTTTACCACTCTCAGATCCTGAGATTCTGAATGTGAAAAGACACAGTGCCTTAATAATGCTCATTTTAATAAAATTCTTAAAATGCTGCCTGCCACATGATAAGTACTAAATAAATGTTACCAACTATCATCATTGTCACCATTATTTCCTCATGTGTGTGTATTCTCAGTGATAAATTCTGATAAGTTTTCACACTAACTTTGGTGGGCAGACTTTCCTGATCATACCAGAATATGCTTTGTTTCCAGATTTTCTTGCCAGTATCTACCTGGACAATTTAACAGAAACTGGTATGATAAATCTTATTAAAACACAGCACATAAAAACTGCTCACTTGGCTTCAGCCATACTAGCTTCCTCAGTGTCCCTGAAAGCACATTCCTGCCTCAGGGCCTCAGGGTAGGGATTCCATCATAAACCTGGTTAGACCCACATAGAACCTAATTAACCCAGTAACTTCCAAAGAGTATATATGAAAAAAAAAGTGGCTTTAATAATATATATTTTCCTTGGCAGAGAATTTGCTGTCACTTTAGATACAGCTACAAAATTTTACATAAACATTATAGTACTAATATTTCAAAGGAAATCTCATTCATTATGGTTCTAGAAGGATTCTGAATAGGTTTCACAAGCAGGTAGAAAAATCTGGGATGCAGTCTAAATACACGTAAAGAATAAAATTTCTTGTATATAAAATGAAATAAAACTATAGGAAAAGATTATTCCATTCAAGTATAATTTTCCAATACAAATGTGTGACAATTTACATACCCGAAAAGGCATGTACATAAACAACTCGAATTACTGTGACACATCTAAAAGAATTATATGCTGGCTCAACATGTTAAAAAAAAAAACACACATTTCAAGATTCCTTGAATGAAGAGAAGGAGCAAACCCTGGATATCCATGCGAAGAGCATTCCAAGCCAGGGAAATGAGTATAAAAGCCCTGAGGCAGGAATGTGCTTTCAGGGACACTGAGGAAGCTAGTATGGCTGAAGCTGAGTGAGCAGTTTTTATGCTGTGCTGTAACAAGGTTATCATACCAGTTTCTGTTAAATTGCCCACATAGATACTGGCAAGAAAATCTGGAAACAAGGCATATTCAGGTATGATCAGGAAAGTCTGCCCACCAAAGTTAGTAAGAAAATTTATCAGAATTTATCACTGGGGGAACCATGGACAGGATTCTCAATAGAATACCAACAGTAGCCCCAAGTTCAGCTGGCCAGGCGCTGACCGTTGATTGTGCAAGACAAATCCAATTAGCACCTATGCTAATGCCTCCTTGGAAGCGCTGGGCTTAGTGCACATTCACAGCTTACGATGGACTTTGGTGTTATATTTAGGATGTTGTGCCAAGAAAGGAAGCAGTGTCTAGAACTCTTCCCCAGAGAGGTAAAGTGTCTTGTCTCTGCTGCCTATAACCGGAACTCCTTTCCCCACCCTGGCAGACAACAAAATCCCTCATCTGACAAAATGAAATATGGACAAGTCTAAACATTTCCCTTCTCCTTTCCTCAGGATTTAAATTACCTGAACAGAGGACTACAAACTCTCTGAGAGACCATCTCAATCCCCTGTAGTGGGCAAACAAAGACTTCTGCTCTATAAAGATAAAGTAACAGAAAAGTCATACAGTGTGGTCAAAGCAAAGGGGCAAATGTGGGAAATGAAATGTAGCTCCCTTTACAGAAGGGCCACAAGGCAAAAATATCTTTGGTTGACAGTCTCAAGGACATTCAAGGTAACACTATATCTATTCATCCATTCAAAAGTTATGAAGTGTAAGTGCTGGGGAGACAACGGAGATCAACATCTACTGGTCCTGGTTTATCCTAGTGGTAAGGACAGAACATAAATAAGTAAACAACAAATACATAGTTACAAGTCATGAAAGAATTAGAATGCAGATGAAAACGGTGCTATAATAAAGACGCATGGGTCCTCTTTCTTGAGATACTATGGGTCACAGAAAGATACACTAAGAAACTGACGTCAGTGGTAGTGTTAACAGTAAAAGTGATGAAAATAATACTAGCAGCTAAAATTTACCTGGCGCATATAGTATTGTTGGAAATTGCTACATGTTTTTGAGGGATTATCGCATTTGATTCTTACATAATATAATTGTACAGTTTTATCCCCATTATGTAGATAAAAATACAGGCATTGTTAATTTTTCCAAAGTCATTCAGACAAATTGTAAGGAGAGCTGGGATTTCAACTATCAATTTGTGTCTAGACCCCACATTCCTCATCATTTTATCATAAAGTTTGGAGTTTAATGATGGGAAGAACAGTTTAGGTAGAAAGTGAGTGTTCTTAGATGAGGCTGGATATTAGGCTGGGGCCAGCACACACAGGGAAGACTGTAAAGGTTGGTAAAGAGTTTGGATAGCACTATAAACACAAAGGCTTTCAAGCTGGAGAGTGGCATGATATAATTTTGATTATCTGTTTCTTTGTTTTTACTACTAGAGATGCCAAGTAGAAAATGAATCAGAGGGGCGCCTGGGTGGGTTAAGCCTCTGCCTTCGGCTCAGGTCATGATCCCAGGGTACTGGGATCAAGCCCCGCATTGGGCTATCTGCTCAGCAGGGAACCTGCTTCCTTCTCTCTCTCTGCCTGCCTCTCTGCCTACTTGTGATCTCTGTCTGTCAAATAAATAAATAAAATATTAAAAAAAAAAAAAAAAAGAAAAAGAAAATGAATCAGAAAGGGGCCAGAACAGACTGATAGGACATTGTAACAATGATCCAGGTCACAGATGGTGGTTGCATGTGTAATAATTAGATGCATCATGTTAGGAAGAAAATCCTATATTTCTCTAGTCTTGTCCTCTGATCAAAACTTAAAATCTAGTAAATTTTTAAATCTGTGACTTCAGTACAAACAAATGATTGAATCTTCAATTTTTTTCATGTACACAAATGGGAAAATAAAACATACCTCACAAGGTTAGTATGAAGATCAAATATAATACTGTATGGAAGAGACTTATACAAATGCAATTTAAGTTTATATTTTAAATTTAGACCAAGCAAATTAGATGTTCAAAAAATATTGGTTGTTAAAATTAAAACTGATACAAAAAGTATGGAATAAAACAAGTGAAAAATCTAAAGCTCAATGAAAAACTCAAACATAATTAAAATTCCAGATACCCAGCATGTCCCTGCTATAGACTGAATTTTGTGTCCTGTCCAAAATCTGCATGTTAAATCTTAAGGTCCACAGCAGTGGTACTTGGAATTGGAGCCTCTGGGTGATAAGACCATGGGAGTGGAGCCTTCATGAATGGCATTAGTGACCTTATAAAAGAAACTCCAAAGAGCACCCTTGCCCCTTCTGCCCTGTGAGGACATAGCAAAAAGACAGACTTCTGTGAAGCAAGAAGTAGGCTCCCATCAGACACCCAATCTACTGGCACCTTGATCTTGGACTTTGCAGCCTCAAGAACTGTGAGAAATACATTACTGTTGTACAAAAGCCACCCAGTCTATGGTGTTTTGTTTTAACAGCCCAAATGCACTGAGACAGAACTCTACTGTGACCAACTATAGTAATGTCACTAAATAACAGAAATGTAAAAAAACATAATAAACATTTAAATAGGTGTGATATTTTCTGTAACTTTAGCATTTTGGCTTCAATTATTTTCTCGTTTTCACCAACACATTCAGGGAAAAAAAAACTAAAATTTTTTGCAATGAAAAATTTTACAATTAGACTTAAGATTTAGAAATAGAAACACAATATTTTAAGTTGATTTTTTTTCAGATTACCAAAAATCAACAAGAATCAGTAAGTTAAAGATTTATAAGGCATTATCTTTATTATTAAGCATTTTCTCAGTATTAGTACTCCAAGGTGGTTAATATTGCCCTGGAGACTTTCCAGAGTACACATTTCATGGAACGGAGGAATAAAAATTTCTATTTATAATATAACATGAAAGAAGAAAGTTGTATTTTAAAATACACCCTTACAATATTCGTAATTAAAATAGCTGCCAAAATGAACATTCAATTTTTTTTTTATCTCTTTTCCTTTGCATCTTGTAATAGCAGCTCAGTGGAAATAACCACTTCAGCATCCAAATGAAACAAATTTGGATAATTGGAGTCTAGTCAATTGCCATTCCACTCTACTACAAATGGAGAAAATAATATATTTAACTAAACAGGGCACAAAAATGTATCTTGTCAGTCTCTATTCATGTCAGAACATCTGAAGTTCATCAATATAAATAATGTTTGTATTCATATTATAAACAATGCAGAAATGTAATTTATGCTATTTAGAAATTTTAAAATGTGAGCTAGATAAGCAGATGAATGCTTTTTAAACCAAAAAGTTGGAGGAAGTAATATAAACAATTTCAGTAGATATTAGTATAATATTCTAAATATACAACTCCTGCAGTATTCGTAGAAACTATGGATGACTTCTCTAAGTTTACTTTTCAAGAAGCTTTCTCCAATCTGGATTTATATAATATTTCCATTGCCCCTTGGTAATACTGCTAAGAAATTCTAAAATAAATCTTAACAGTCATATTATATTGATGAATCACTGTATATGTTAGATTTGATCATTATATTTATCTCTAAATTTCTGGCTTCATTAATGGATAGGGGCATCTTAGTGGCTCAGTTGGTTAAGTATCCAACTCTTGATCTCAGCTCAGGTCTTGATCTCAGGGTCATGAGTTCAAACCCTGTGTTAGGCTCTACACTGGGCACAGAGCCCACTTAAAAAAAATTAGTAAGTAAAAATTGAAATTAAAAAAAAAAAAAAAAAGACTCTCACAGAGCCCTACTATATGAACTTCCAGGCACAGAAGAAAATTTACTGATCTCTAAAACCCCATGCTTTAATAATCTTCTCCTCTTTCTGAAATGCTTTCCACCTAATAATCTCCTATTCATTCCTCAAGATCCTTTACAAATAAAGTCTCATGGAACATTATCCTTTGGGTTCCAACTGCACCTAAAGTGTACTTCTGTAAGTTTACCAAATATTCTACTATCAACTCTCTAACTCTCCCATTAGTCCAGGAGCTCCACAGGAGCCATGACAGTCTTTATATCTACTATGTCTGCTGAATGAAAAATGAACAAAGGTATAGCCTACTCAGATGAAACAGAGAAAGACCCTTACTTTCCTTGTTCTAAATATATTTTGGTTAACACAGTTCAAGACCATATATGCTTCTTTTGGGTAGGTACAAAAAGAAAGCCTTTTTCAAGGCCCAACCCTATTCACACACGACTATAATTTTTTCATTATATCTGAAAGCAAAATAATCAAAACAGACAAGCAGACGACTTTTACATTTGACATTAATCAATCTAATCGCTCTTTCCAGTATGTTAAAATTTTTCAGTAGAAAAGTTCTTTTCAATAGAAAAGTTCACTGTATTAGCTATCTTTCCCATTTTCCAACAGCCTACCTGAGGCTACATAAATTTGCTATTTGCAATTGCTTAGCCCTACTTGTGACATTGAGAAGTACATTTTTACTCAGTATTCATTGCTAACTATCAGTTTAGCATGGCACAAAATTCTAATATGAAAATCATTTCCTTCAGATCTTGGGGGAAATTTTCCATTGTCCTCTACTATCCAAGGATTTTGCTGATAAGTTAAACTGCTTTCTTGATTCATCTTCCTTATGTAGCTTTTTTCCCTTTCTAATCATAGAGGATATGCTCTGAATCCTTAGTGCTCTAAAATTTCACAATAATATATCTGAATGTGCTTCTTTTTCTCCTTCATTGTACTAACATCAAACAGGCTCTTTCAATATCTACAACTGTGACACCTCATTTCCTTGAAAGCTCTGTCTCCATTGGTCTTCTCCCATCTTCACAATCCACTCCCCAAGGTCATACTTTGTCTGATTACCTTATCTTTATCAGAATCTGCAGTTCCTCTGAACCCTGACATCAACCTTTCATTCATTCTCTGACCACCACCTTTTGTTCCTGTAGTTCAGTTGTTCTACAACTCCCACTATGTCACTTCTTCAACCTTATTAAGACTCGTGATCCATTTAACCCATTAATTTTTCATCATATATCAGTTTTCTCTGATCTTTATTTATTAATTTTTCACTATGTTTCAGTTTAATCTTTATTTCTCTTAACAACTTAGATTTGGTGGTCCATCATTATAATCATTCTCACAAAAATATTTTACTTGCTGTAAAATTATCTGGTTCAAAGTCCTAGTCCTGACTTTAGTTGCCTGAATGCTAATAAACAAATCATTGCCAGAGAAAATTGTCTAAGGATGACTTGGTTTCACTTCAAAATTCAGGAACTAAAACTTCAAATGGGTACTCAAAATTGCCTTATCCTTTCATGAGTTTTCTTTTTTATTCTCCAAAACACCAATGTTATACTTTTTTTTTTCCCCAAATTTAGTCACCATCAGAGTTCCTTTATCATCCTGACAACTAATTTACAAAACCTCTCTGGATCTACATACATCTAATCCCTCCTGTCACAGTAAAGTTACAAAGGCCTAACGTTCAATCTCTCCTGTCCCCAAGCTCTGTAACCCACATCCTTTCCCCTCAAGGACTCCATTGCTTTGTGAGTCCCCCTTCTTTTTCCTGATCATCAGCCTCTCCCACTGAACTCAATCTTTTCAATTATTATTGAACCATGTTCTAAAAATGCTCATTTAAAACAAACAAACAAACAAAAAGGGCACCGGGGTGGCTCAGTCAATTAAGCGTATACCTTTGTCTCAAGTCATGATCCCATGGTCCTAGGACAGAGTCCCACATCAGGCTCCTTGGTCAGCAGGGAGCCTGCTTCTCCCTCTGCCTCTGCCTGCCACTCCCCCTGCTTCTGCCCGCTGTTACCCCTGATTGTGCTCTCTCTCTGTCAAATAAATAAATAAAATCTTCTTTAAAAAATTAAAAAATAAATTAATTGAAAAAAACCCCACAACTCCTTCCAGCTACATTTTACTTCTGAATTACTGAAGTTTGGTTGTCCAGTTCTTTTTTTTTTTTTAAGACTTTATTTATTTTAGAGAGAGCATGAGCAGAGGGGAAAGGCAGAGGGAGAGGGGGTGGGAGGGGGAGAAGCAGGCTCTTAGCTGAGCAAGAGCCCCATGTGGGACTGGATCCCAGGACCCTGAGATCATGACCTGAGTCAAAGGCAGATGCCTAACAGACTGAGACACCCAGATGCCCTTTGGTTGTCCAGTTCTTAGTGAAAATACTAGATACTAAAAACTTGCAATGCCAGATACGCTATATTTATCCTTGGATTAAGCTGCTGCTCAGACTGCACTGATTTGGGCTGAGACAGTAATATATTTAGTAAATTGAGTTCATCATTATTTTTAAAGCTCTAGGAAATTTGTTACTCATAAGTTGTAATTACGTAACATTATAATTATAAAAATAAGCTATAGAGACATTACTGAAGAAGTTGTCCTTGTTAATTCAGAAATTTCATTCTGGACTCAGCATCAGTAATGGCTGTGCATCTACTAAACAACTTATTTGATTTTATCCCTTGAACATTTCTGAAAATTGGAACTAAAATGTTTTCTTATTATTTTGAGTCTGTACAGTGTATGTTTCTGAGTGTTACTCTTACTTATATCTTTATTAATTTCCTGCTCTTATTTTCTCTATTTCCTTCAACTATTTAGTTTCACCTTTCGTATTTTGGAAACACATAAACTATTTTTAATCCTTGAAGAAACAAGTGGAATAAGGCAAGGTACAAATAGATATAGTAGAGATAAAGATCAAAATAGAAACAGAGGGGAACCTGGGTGGCTCAGTTGGCTGAGCATCCATCTCTTGAATTCGGCTCAGGTCATGATCTCAGGGTCCTAAGAACATGCCCCACATCAGGATCTTTGCTCAGCAGGGAGTCTGCTTGAGATTCTCTCCCTCTCCCTCTGCCCCTTCCCCCAGCTCACGTGCTCTTTCTTGCTCTCTCTCTCAAATAAATAAACTAATTTAAAAAATGAAATGACTAATGAATCGTTGAACACAACACCAAAAACTAATGATGTATTATTATTATATGTTGGCTAATTTAACATAAATAAATAAATAAATAACAGAAACAGATAAGAAACAACAAAAGAAAATAGAGAGAGAAAGGAAGAAAGAGAAAGGAGAGGGAGGTAGTGGTGTTTGTTGTGTAAGGGAATAAGTCAACAGAAATGGAGCTTAAGAAAGTGGCATGGCTGGCATATACACACATTTAGCCAATAGCATATTCCTTCTAGAATCTCACTGTGTTGAATCAGTCAAAATAATGGATTTTCAAGTACATTATAAAAATATTTAATCTCACAAAATTCGACCTCTTATTATTTTTAACAAATTTACAGAGGTATAATTGACATACAAAAAAGTGCATATATATAATGTATACAATTTGATGAATTTGGACATATGCATACACTTGTAAAACTTTTACAACAATCAAGGTAACAAACATAGCCTTCACCTATCTTTTTATTTTCAATTTAAGACTCTGGAAATCATTTTCAGCAATTTCTCTAGTGAAGAGTGTTTCTCGTAAGTATTTTTATCTTCAACACTTTGTTTTTCCAGAATTCACGTAATAAACTCTAATGATATTGAAGCACTACTCTATTTTCTGAAAATAAAAACCTATTCAGTTCCCCCAGAGAATGTGATTTGATATCTTAGCCAATGAACTGCATTCACTTTTTTCTTGTCTGCTTTGGCTGATCTATAACTAAGCAGGAAATTGAACTAAAATTACTGATCAGCACACTTCAAGGCTTGGTTAATTATCAGGCAGGTCTTAAAAAGAGATGAATATGTCAAGCCCACAGAAAATACTACTCAATATCCAAAGGCAACTTGCAAAGTACTTGACTGTTTACTAGGGAAAAAATCCTGGGTTTCTTCCACATGTAGGATTTTTCTGTCAATTCAGATTTCTAAACCAAAAACCATGTGCCTTTCACAAAAAAGAAAGATGCCAAACACAGACTGGGTACAAATTACTTCATTCCTTTCTTGGGGATGAACACTGATACAGCAGGAGAGAGCACCAACATCTGCCTCAACCCAGAAAACTACTCGTTCCATACCTACATCCATTTATTACCAAAGGGCATTTCCTAGGTAGAATTCTGTGTGTCACTGAAGCCAAAAAATCTTCAAGGAATTGTAATAGCTACTTTACAAGTTTCAGTTTACGTAGCTCATTCGGTTCCTCATTTAAAAGGTCCTGTCCTAGTCCATGGGACGCCTGGGTGGCTCAGTGGGTTAAAGCCTCTGCCTTCCGCTCAGGTCATTGTCCCAGGGTCCTGGGATCGAGCCCCACATGGGGCTCTCTGCTCAGCAGGGAGCCTGCTTCCTCCTCTCTCTCTGCCTGCCTCTCTGCCTACTTGTGATCTTTGTCTGTCAAATAAATAAAATCTTTAAAAAAAAATAAAATAAAAGGTCCTGTCCTAGTCCATTATTTAGTCTGCCCATTCTATAGCATGAAGGCATTGCCATATATTCAAATGAATATGACAATTATATACCTGGATATTTGGTGAAATTTCGAAATGATAAGGAACTCATGGGCAAAAACAATGCTCTAAGAGTTACCTTATTTAGAAAAGAACAAATTAGGACATAAGTATTCCCACTTGCACCAAGAGTAACTTTTTGCTTTTTTTTAGTAATCTCAATTTCAGAGTCATCATACAGCATTATCAAGTGAAGTCAAACAGACGTGTACAATTTCCCAAGGAAATGTTGACAATGATATTTTAGTTTAACTAAAGAGAACAGTTTAACAGAGAAATATACTAACATAATTCCATCATCCAGCTGAAGATTAAATCTAATCAAAACAAAATGGTGCCAATGCAAAAAGGACTGCAATCATGACCAATCAAAAAGAGCATGAAGAGTACAGAATCCTCTCATTCTCTTAAGAATTATCTTTGATTTCTATGCCTTATTCTAGGATATTTAGTTGTATCCAAGTCTATTTCACCAGCTACCAATCTATATATTTCAGAATTGTAACACTGCTAGTTTTTAAAATAGGGATGTATTTATATTCCTCCTGCTAACACCTTCATTTTTCAAAAGGGATATGTCCTTATTTTACTATATCTTCTGATCATTCAAGAAATAAACAACTAAAATTGCAAATGAATAAAGTAGAAAGTGGAAGCCTATTTCACAAACTGCAGAAATTTTACAATTAGGAATGTACTCAGCCAAACTTTTAACATATAAATATCAACATAGGCATTTATTCACACTAATACCCTTAGTGTTCCTAAAATTTGTTAAACACAATTTTCTTAATATTCACTTTATTTCCATGAAGGTGTATATAACTCAATGAGTTTAGCAACTTCGGTATCCCACATACATCAGAAATCAGTTTTACATTGAGTAGTTTCAACTATTATTCTTATATGAAACCACCAAATCAATGAAGAATATTTACATCTGAAATTCAAACGTAACTACATAATTACTACTTTTCATTCTACTGAGATTAGTGTCACCAGAAACTATTCACAATTTCACCTTCATCTTTGTCAATGTCCAAAAGGAGGATATATGAATATACATACACACACAAATTAATTGCAGTTTCTAGTAGTTCCTAAAACCTAGTTCACCATATACCTATCTCAACAATATTTTTAATTCATTAAATTGTTCTCTCAACAATAGTTTCAATTCATTGAATTGTTCTCTCAAACTCTCCTAATCCCCAAAACCAACGTTACATATCTCTAATAAAACAGGATCTTATCTTCATAACTTTTATGTCCTAAATACTTAATACCATGGCTTAGTTTTCAATAACTGAACACATTCTCATCAGAAATCCTTGATGTAATGATGATCTGTGATGTAGTGTCCTCAAGAGAAAATTTCAAAAGCAATAATACCATAGGTTTACTTACGAGAGGTTTTAGAAGCAAGAAGAGTAACTCGAGAGCCTCCTAAGAAGCGAAAACCCATTACATTCACCTGATCATCTTCTGACTGATGAGCAAAGCCTACAAAGAAAAGAAAAAGAAAATCACCTTATATAACCACAAAGAAAATACTTAATGTTTAAAATAGGAAGTTTAGTCGACAGCAAATATTTTTTATGTCACCAGTCATGCTGAAAACCCAGGTATGAATTAGAATACACAAGCTGATTTCCACGGTAATTCCCAATTGCTTAAATTTCTCCCTCACAATAACACTCTGAAATCATTTAATTTCCTTCCTTCTACTGCTTCATTCTAGTTTGGAGGCAGGAAATGCACACAATAAACCTAGAACACCTGTCACACCAGAAAGCAAGGAAACAATTACTGACTAGTAGAGCAGTATGAAAATAAAAGCCAACTTAGAGAGATTACTGGCCAGAGATGAAAATACTTGAGTATCAAAAAAGTGAAATACATCAAAGAAATTTAAAGGCATGTGTTCATATGATATTAAAAACAGAAAAGGCCAAATGCTCATTAATGGAGGCTTCTAGAGAATCAATTCAATATTTTAAAAATCAGACAAAGAACCAAACATTTATCCAGATGATCCTACTCAAACTGTACCACATAGCCAATAGTAGGTAAGGGAAAAGTTCTCTGTATAGAAATAATCTAGCAAAATATTAAAGCTTGAAAGAAATAGATATCAATTTTCAATATCAATAAATTTAATAGATCTCAAAATTAAAATCAGTGTTTGTTACCATACCAGAAAAGAGAGAGACAGACAGATAACATGTACTCTCTGCTGAGAGTATATACTACCAATTCATGGAAGCAGTGTGGCCAAAATAATCAATTCTGACTCTAATACCCTAGATGCATCTATAAGTTAACAGACAATAAAGTGGACAGAGAAAATATTAAACATCACAGGGATGTAATCAGCAAATTCAGAGTATGGGAAATTCACAGGAAAAAATAATCTTACTCTTTAACAAATCAACTGCAAATTAAAAAGAGAGAAGGGGAAACCTATAGAAAAAAAGATAACAAAAAATTCATATCAAAAACTGCAATAAATGAACCACATTTGAATCCTGACTCAAAAACAAATAAAAATTATAACACTGAAGACTTTCACTTCAGGCCAAGATGAATAAACTAGGGCCAAATTTACCCTTCTACTTAGGACAACTAAAAAATGGGACAAAATCTATGAAACGTTTTTGAAGACACTGGAGACAAGGAAATGAACAACAATGATCCCTCACAAAGAACAATGTGAGCCCTATGACTGCCCCAGCCTATTGCCTAGAGGAAACTTCCAAGCCAGGACACAGGGAGGGGAAACCCAGGTGCAACCTAACATTCTATCCAAGTTGAAGACACAGAGTTGCAAGTCTGAAAAGCCTAAATATCAAAAGTTTGCAAGGCAGAGTGTCAAGAGAGGAGAGAGAAAAAAATATTTGAAGAAATAATGACCAAAATATTTGCAAATTAGATGAAAATTATAAACTACAGATCAAAAAATCTTAAACCCCAAGCATAAGAAAAATAAAAATAAATCAAGAGACACCTGGGTGGCTCAGATGGTTAAGCATCTCACTCTTGATTTTGGCTCAAGTCAAGATCTCAGGGTCCTGAGAAGGAGCCCCGCATCAGGTTCCATGCTCAGCAGGGAGTCTGCATGAGATTCTCTCCCTTTTCCCCGTCTCCCCAACCCCCTACCCCACTCACACAGGCTCCCTCTCTCTCAAATAAATAAATAAATCTTTTAAAAAAAAGAAATAAAATTATAGATTAATATGCCTCATGAGTACATATTTAAAAATTCTAACTAAAGTTTAGTAAGTTGAATCAAATAGTATATTGAAAGGATAATACATCTTTCAGTGTGATTTATCTCAAGAATGCACAATTATGCTAAAACCCAAAAATTAATCAATGTATACACTCATGAGCATAGCATAATATACAGAGTTGTTGAATCACTATCTGTACACCTGAAACTAATGTAACACTGTGTCAACTATACTTAAAGTCAAGGGGCACCTGGGTGGCTCGGCCGGTTATGCATCTACTCAAATCATGATCTCAGAGTCCCATGCTGGGCTCTCTGCTCTGTGGGAAGCCTGTATCTTCTCCCGCTGTCTGCGCCCCTGCTTCTGTGCACGCTCTCTTTCTCTCTCCCTCTCTCTCAAATAAATAAAATATTTAAAAATAAAAGTAAAATAAAGGAAATTTTTAAATTTAAGAAATAAAAAAATGTATCAGTGTAATCTACCTATAAACAGCCTAAAGAAGAAAATGATTTAAAATATCTCAACTGATGTAGAAAAAGCATTGGGAAAAAATCTAATATAGAACAAACTCTCAGCAAACTTGGTATAGAAGGAACTTCCTCAAATGGTATAGGACATCTACAGACTACCTACAACTAAAACATACTTAATGGTGAAAGCCTGAACATCCACTCTGCCATTTCTATTCAACATTGTCCCAGAAGTTTTCGCTTAGATAAAAGACTAGCAAGAAACAAACAGAATCCCTCGATTGGAAAGGAAGAAGTAAACTGGTTTTCACTTGCAGGTAACATAATCTTCTGTAGAAAATCTGAATACATGTACAAAACGGCTAGTAGGTCCAGTAAGTAGTTTAGCAATGTTGCATAATACAAGAGCGATATATAAAAACTAGTTGTATTTCTATGTACAGGCATACCCCACAGATACTGTGGGTTTGGTTCCAGACCACCATAATACACCAACTATTGCAATATAGTGTCATATGAATTTTTTGGTTTCTCAATACATATGAAACTTATGTTTACCCAATGCTACAGTCTATTAATTATGCAACATTGTATCTAAAAATACAATGTATATACCTTAATTAAAAAATACTTTATTGCTAAAAAGTGCTAAACATCATCTGAGCTTTCAGCAAGTTCTGACTTTTTGTTGGTGGGGGGTCTTGCCTCAATGTTGATGGCTGCTGACTGATCAGGAGGGAGGTTGCTGAAGGTTTGGAGAGTTGTGACAATTTCTTAAAATAAGGCAACATCCTTTCAAAAAAGATTTCTCTGTAGCATGTGATGCTTCTTGATAGAATTTTACCCACAGGAGAACTTTCAAAATTGGACTCAACCCTCTCAAACCCTCCGCTGCCTTTTCAACTAAGTTTGTATAATATTCTAAATCCTTTGTTATTTCAACAACCCTCACAGCATCTTCACCAGGAACAGATTCCATCTCAAGAAACCACTTTCTTTCCTCCTCAAAAAGAAGCAGCTTCTTATCCTTTATAAGGATCCCTTCATCATGAGATGGCAGCAACTCGGTCAGACCTGCAGGCTCCACTTCTAATTCCAGTTCTCTTGCTGTTTCCACCACATCTGCAGTTACACCCTCCACTGAAGTCTTGAATCCCTTCAAGTCACCTGTGAGGGCTGAAATCAACTTCTTCCAAACTGCTGCTCATCTTGGTATCTTGACCTCTTTCCATGAATCACAATGGTTCTGAAATAGTGAATTCTTTCCAGAAGGTTTTCAATTTACTTTTCCCAGATCCATCAGAGAAATAACTCTCTATAGCAGCTACAGCCTTAAGAAATGGATTTTTTTAATAATACGATTTGAAAGTTGAAATGACTCCTTGATCGATGGCTGCAGAATGGATACTGTGTTAGCACAGACGAAAACAACATTAATCTCATTGTCTATCTCCATCAGAGCTCTTGGGTGACCAGGTGCACTGCCAATAAGCAGTAATACTTTGAAAGGAATTATTTTTTTTCTGAGCAAAGTAGTTCTCAACAGTGGGTTTAAAATATTAAGCCATGTTGTAAACAGATGTTCTGTAATCCAGGCTTTGTGTTTAATGCATAGAGCACAGGCAGAGTAGATTTAGCATAATTCTTAAGGGTCCTAGGATTTTTGGAACAGTCAGTGAACACTGGTTTCAACTTAATCATCAGGTGCATTAGACCTTAACAAGAGAGTCAGCCTGTCCTAAGAAGCTTTGAAGCCAGGCATTGACTTCTCCTCCATAGCTATGAGAGTCCCGGATGGCATCTTCTTCCAAAACAAGGCTGTTACGTGTACATGGAAAATCTGTTGTTTCTTGTAGCCACCCTCATTAATTATCTTAGCTAGATCTTCTGGAAAACTTGCTGCAGCTTCTACATCAGCTCTTGCTGCTTCCACTTTGTGGAGATGACTTCTTTCCTTAAACCTCATGGACCAACCACTGCTAAACCAAATTTTTCTTTTGCAGCTTCCTCGCCTCTCTCAGCCTTCATACAATGGAAAAGGGTTAGAACTTGGCCCCAAATTAAGCTTTGGCTTAAGGAATGTTGTACCTGGTTTGGTCCTCTATCCAGACCACTCAAATTTTCTCCATATCATCAATAAAGCTGTTTCACTTTCTTATCACTCATGTGTTCACTGAGTAGACATTGAATTTCCTTCAAGACCTGTTCCCTTGTATTTGTAACTTGGTTATTTGCTGCAAGAGGCCTAGATTTTGACCTACCTCTGATTTTGTGAGACTGCCTTTCTCCTTAAGCTTGATCATTTCTAATTTTTGGTCTAAAGTGAGAGACATGTGACTCTTTCTTTCACTTAAACCCTAAGAGGCCACTGTAGAGTTATTAATACGCCTAATTTCAATACTGTTGTGTCTCGTGAAATAGGTAGGGCTGAGGAGAGAAATAGAGACAGAGGAATGGCCAGTGGAGCAGTCAGAACACACACAATATTTTTTTTAAGATTTTATTTATTTATTTGACAGACAGAGATCACAAGTAGGCAGAGAGGCAGGCAGAGAGGGGGGGGGGGGAGCAGGCTCCCTGCCGAACAGAAAGCCCGACGTGGGGCTCGATCCCAGGACCCCGAGACCATGACCTGAGCCGAAGGCAGAGGCTTTAACCAACTGAGCCACCCAGGCGCCCCAGAACACACACAATATTTATCACTTAAGTTTATCACCTTATATAGGGGTAGTTCATGGTACCCCAAAACAATTACAATAGTAACATCAAAGATCACTGATCATAGATCATAACAAATATAGCAATAATAAAAATTTTCAATTACCAAAATGTGACACAGAGACATGAAGTGAATAAATACTGTTGGAAAAATGGTACCAGTAGACTTGCCTGACCCAGAGTTGCCACAAACTTTCAATTTGTAAAAAACGCAGTATCTCCAAGACACAACAATTCAAAGCACAATAAAATGAGGTTTGCCTATACTAGAAAAGCACTATTTGAAATTGAAATAGACCAATATAATTTGCAATAACATCAAAATATATTAAATACTTAGGTATAAATCTGACAAAAGATTTGTAAAATGTGTACACTGAAAACTACAAACTCTCACTGAGAAAAATGAAATAAGCCCTAAATAAATGAAGGTCTCTACTTTCATCTTAACAAATTAGGATAAGTAGAGCAAATTGTACCCTGTTCAATATTGTTAAGATGTTGTTTCTCTCCAAGTTGATCAACAGACTTAATGCAATCCCAATTCCAATCAAAATCTCAGCAGGCGTTATTTTAAATTGACAAACTAATTTTAAGATTCATATGAAAATGCAAGGGATCTAGAATATCCAAGACAACACTGAGACTAGAAGAATGAAGCTAGGGAAATTATACTCCCTCACTTCTGGACATACATATTTATAGTAATTAGGACACTATACTATTGGTATATAGCAATACTGGAGGGCAAAGACAAACAGATCAATGGAATAAACTGAAGAGAACAGAAATATATACAGTTTTTCAGATGATTTATATAGTCCTATGATACATAGTCAGATGATTTTCAACAAAGTTGCAAAGGTGATCCATTGTAAAAGGCTAGTTTTTTCAAAAGTAGTGTTGCACATTAGATGGCCATATGTAAAAATAAGAATTTTATCCATATCTCACACCATAAAGAAATACCAAAATATGAAAAAAAAGACCTAGATGTAAATTTAGAAAACTCCTAGACAAGAACATAGGATAAAAGTTTTATACACTTGAGGCAAAGATTTTTTAGATATAATGTTAAAATCATGATTTGTAAAAGAAAAAAATTGATGGGCTTTATCAAAATTAAAAACTTCTGCTCTTCCAAAGACACTGTTACAAAAATGAAAAGATGTGCCACAGACTTGGAGAAAATATGTGTAATTCATATATTCTGATAAATGACTGAGAAGGCAGACAAAAAAGAATACATGCTGAATAATTCCATCTTATAAAATTCCAGAAAATACAAACTAATCTATAGTGATATAAAACCAACCCAGTGGTTGCCTGGGAATGGGGTATAATGGGTTATAAAGGGGCACAAGGAAATTTTTTAGGATGGTGAATATTTTCAGCATTATACTTGTGGAGATGGTTTCACAGGTATATACAAATATCCAAACTGATCAAACTGTATACTTTAAACATCTGTATATAAGTGATATTCCAATAATTTTAAAAAAATATTTTATTTATTTATTTGAGAAAGAGACAGAGAGGGAGCACATGCTATTGGGGTAGGGGTAGGTGGGGGGCAGGTAGGAGCAGAGGGGGAAGGAGAGGGAAGGTGAAAGAATCTCAAGCTGACTCCTCATTGAGCATGGAGCCCAAGATGGGGCTCCATCTCAGAACCCTGAGATCATGACCTGAGCAGAAACCAAGAGTCAGTCACTTAACTGACCAAGCCACCCAGGTGTCCACCAATAAAGTTATCTTTTTTAAAGCAAAAAATATACACTACCGCTGTGTTTGAGAACTAAAGAATATATTAAAATGTACCAAAAGAAAATATAACTAAATATCTTATAATCTTAATACAGGCCATTCTAAGCACAACATGAAATTTGAAACTAGAAAGAAAGCAATTAATAAAATTAAATTTTACTACATAAAAATGTAAACCTTATGTATTAAAAAATAATACAAGTAATTAATGAAAATCACAAAATGTCTATGCTAACAATTTAGAAATGCAAATTTTAAAAAGGGATGTCATTTTGCATCTTTGTCAAAAAATTTCCAAAATCCAGCTGCTGCCCTTGTGATGAACCCTGATGCTGGACACATCACCTGATACAATTAATCTGGAGGGAAGGTTGGCATTTAAATAAAGTTTTCAAATGTGCATACTCTTTAACTCAGTCATTTATCTTCAAGGAATTTCTCTAGAGAGAAACAGAAGCACCAAATAAATAAATAAATACAAATAAATAAAAAATAAAAAAATAACTACATACCCAGTACCTTCAAACAAGGGGATGTTATGTAATCATTAAAATATAAATTTACTGACAAGGAAAATAGCCATATATTTTAGTAGCATAAAAGATTGTTAGAGTGGCATGATATTTGTTATTCCATTTAAGTAAAATTTTGTGTAAAAGTACTGGTATCATGGCATACTCTGAAGGTCAGCTAATTTAACATCTATTCCCCCTTTCCCTTAGTCCCTCTATATTATTTCTCAGCCTCCTTTACAGCTAGAGGAAGCTATGCAGACACTATTATGGCTACTGAGACCTAAGTAGATATTTCCTAAGAATATTATAGAAACAGTCAAACTATCACTCTTTGCAGATGATGTGATACTATATGTGGAAAACCCAAAGACTCCACTCCAAATCTACTAGAACTTGTACAGGAATTCAGTAAAGTGTCAGGATATAAAATCAATGCACAGAAATCAGTTGCATTTCTATACACCAACAACAAGACAGAAGGAAGAGAAATTAAGGAGTCCATCCCATTTACAACTGCACCCAAAACCATAAGATACCTAGGAATAAACCTAACCAAAGAGGCAAAGAATCTATACTCAGAAAACTATAAAGTCCTCATGAAAGAAATGGAGGAAGACACAAAGAAATGGAAAAATGTTCCATGATCATGGATTGGAAGAACAAATATTGTGAAAATGTCTATGCTACCTAAAGCAATCTACACATTTAATGCAATCCCTATCAAAATCCCATCCATTTTTTTCAAAGAAATAGAACAAATAATCCTAAAATTTATATGGAATCAGAAAAGACCTCAAATAGCCAAAGGAATATTGAAAAAGAAAGCCAAAGTTGCTGGCCTCACAATTCCGGACTTCAAGCTCTATTACAAAGCTGTCATCATCAAGACAGTATGGTACTGGCACAAAAACAGACACATAGATCAATGGAACAGAATAGAGAGCCCAGAAATAGACCCTCAACTCTGTGGTCAACTAATCTTCGACAAAGCAGGAAGGAATGTCCAATGGAAAAAAGACAGCCTCTTCAACAAATGGTGTTGGGAAAACTGCACAGCCACATGCAGAAAAATGAAATTGGATCATTTCCTTACACCACACACGAAAATAGACTCAAAATGGATGAAGGACCTCAATGTGAGAAAGGAATCCATCAAAATCCTTGAGGAGAACACAGGCAGCAACCTCTTTGACCTCAGCCGCAGCAACTTCTTCCTAGGAACATCGCCAAAGGCAAGGGAATCAAGGGCAAAAATGAACTATTGGGACTTCATCAAGATCAAAAGCTTTTGCACAGCAAAGGAAACAGTCAACAAAACCAAAAGACAACTGACAGAATGGGAGAAGATACTTGCAAACGGCATATCAGACAAAGGGCTAGTATCCAAAATCTTATAAAGGGCTCAGCAAACACCCAAAGAACAAATGATCCAATCAAGAAATGGGCAGAGGACAGGAACAGACATTTCTGCCAAGAAGACATCCAGATGGCCAACAGACACATGAGAAAATGCTCCACAGCACTCGGCATCAGGGAAATACAAATCAAAACCGCAATGAGATACCACCTCACACCAGTCAGAACGACTAAAATTAACAAGTCAGGAAATGACAGATGCTGGCGAGGATGCGGAGAAAGGGGATCCCTCCTACACTGTGGTGGGAATGCAAGCTGGTGCAACCACTCTGGAAAACAGCATGGAGCTTCCTCAAAAAGCTGAAAATAGAGCTACCCTACGACCCAGCGATTGCACTACTGGGTATTTACCCTAAAGATACAAACGTGGTGCTCCGAAGGGGCACGTGCACCCGAATGTTTATAGCAGCAATGTCCACAATAGCCAAACTAAGGAAAGAACCTAGATGTCCACCAACAGATGAATGGATAAAGAAGATGTGGTATATATATACACAATGGAATACTATGCCGCCATCAAAAGAAATGAAATCTTGCCATTTGCGACGACGTGGATGGAACTAGAGGGTATTATGTTAAGCGAAATAAGTCAATCGGAGAAAGACAACTATCATATGATCTCCCTGATATGAGGAAGTGGAGATGCAACAGTGGGGGGGGGGTAGGAAAAGAATAAATGAAACAAGATGGGATCGGGAGGGAGACAAACCATTAGAGACTCTAAATGTCACAAAACAAACTAAGGGTGGCGGGGGGTAGGGGGGTCTGGAGAGGGTGGTGGGGTTAGGGACATTGGGGAGGGTATATGATATGGTGAGTGCTGTGAAATATGTAAACCAGGCGATTCACAGACCTGTACCCCTGGGGCTAATAATACATTATATGTTTATAAAAAAATTTTTTTAAATTTTAAAAAGAATATTATAGAAACATGCCTTTCTGATAAAAATTATAGTCATTGTTATACCTCTTGCCTTGCAGTCAGGTATGATGACTGAATTTGAAGCAGTTTATTGTAATGTGCCAACCAACACACTAGAGAAGGCACAGTGTAAGGAAAGATAAAAGCTGGGTCTTGGTAACATTCATAAACCACTATACCAGCTTCTATTGCCCACTTCTGGGCCTCACTTTTGGGGGAGGCTGAATAATATTTTATATACACACACATGTGTATACACACACGTGTATACACACACATACACTATATATATATATATATATATATATATATATATATATATATATAGTGAATATATATAGTATAAACGTTACTTAGTGCTTAAGTAACATTCAGCAAAAGCACCCCAGATGGTTATTTATTACATACATAAGTAAATATAAAGCCATTAAGCATATTAAAGCTTTTTATAATTACAATATTCTCTAAAGGCAAGAATTTGGGGTACTAGATACCTCCATTCAAATACTGTTGACAGGGTTACCTGATAGGGCTATTGTTATCCTTTGTCTGACTCTTTAATTCCACTTTAATTTTTTTTTAAGATTTTATTTATTTATTTGACAGAGAGAGACATAGTGATAGAAAGAACACAAGCAGGGGGAGTGGGAGAGGGAGAAGCAAACTTCCTGCAGAACAGGGAGCCCAATGCAGGGCCAGATCCCAGGACCCTGGGATAATGACCTGAGCTGAAGGCAGATGCTTAACAACTGACCCACCCAGGTGCCCTTATAATTCCACTTTTAGATATTCATCAAAGAATTAATAATAAATTTGGAAGAGTATTGCTACAATATATTTACAATATTAATAAACTGAAAACAACGTGTATGTCAGAAACATAATGCTGGCCAAATGATTTTAGTATGGATTTATGACAGAATATTATGCAATCCTTAAAATCATGTAATAAAAATATCTAATTATATAGAAAAATACTTCACAGCATTATGCAAAGTAAAATCCTTCGGAGGTAATGAAAAATAGTTTTGTAAAGATTAGGCAAGCGTCATGAAACACGAGTAGATATTGCTGGATGGTGGAATTACCAGTAATTTCTGTTTTCCTCCTTTAGCTGTCCATTTCTAAATTTCACATTTCTTTTGTAATAAGAAAAATTAAAGTTATTTTAATATATCTATATTTGTTCAAAGAACCAAAATTAAAAAAAAATAGGGAAAGATGCAGAATAAAGCTAGTTTTTTTTCTTCTCTGTGAAGCTCATTAATTTGTTTACTTCAGCTAAAAAAACAGATTCACAAGAGCAACTTTATCTGACATCAACAAAGCAAGTTTTATATATACCAAGAGTGAAAAACACTCTCTAAAAAGAAAAAATGAAAAAGTAACAAGAGTACTTATTTTAAATAATTACAGGATTTCATCATGTCCAATATGAATGCATATCCCAAAACTCCAAAAGAAAACATGCTAAATTATATACACTGGATCTGGGGGAAAATTTTTTTAGTTTGCCATTGAGTCCCATTTCTAGAGTGATTAAGAAGCAAATATATACCAATAAGCCTAAGATAACCTGTGACATAAAAACAACTAAGCCCAAAATCAGGAGGAAAATGGATGAGTTATCTGAGCTTTCCTTAGTTCTTCTTGTCTAATCCATAGCTTATAAAGATTACCTCTCAGGCCAAAAGCATCTATTCAATTTCTGTTGGTTTTTATCCACCTATAGTGATCATCCACTCAGAAGCCATAGTCTTAGACATTTTTCAAAGGCAACAATAAATTCAGTGTGCAGCATGTAACTTCCAACTCTATTCCCAGGACAGGAGAGAAGACCCAAGGAACTAATACATTTGTATAAGATGTAAGGATAATGACTCTTGCCACCTTTTTTATAAGAAAATTGAGAAGAAAGAGAAGGGAAGGGAAAAGGAGAAAGAAACCAAACAGTATAAAACTATTTGCTAACAAAGTGTGTGGGTGTCTGTCAGCGTGTATCTGTGTGTATATGCAAATTCAATTACAACTGAAGAATAGATTAATTGTAATAAAGAGTATTTAATTTTGGAGATTTTTCATTGAGTTAGATATAAATAAGCTTTTTAAATACTTCAAATCAATGAAAAATAAATTGTAAGTACTTTAAGTAGTTAGTAACACAAAAATTGACTTACCATAAATTTCTAAACCTTGTGGAAAATACTCTTTGTATTCTAAATCCTACCCACTAATGCCAGAGTGAGGATGCATATTATAGTCAACAGTGCCAATTTTTAATAAGGGGTTTGAAAAGGTTAATTTAATTCCCAGATCTTTTTTTAATTCCATCCTATCACCAGGAAACTTAATAGATGCTACACCTTAGAAAACCTGGTTACTAAAGATGTTTTATCCAATCAACACCTCTCTCTTTTCTAAGCTACTTAGAAAGAAAAAACTGACACCTGAGAAAGTCACACCTTCACAAATTACCCCAAATTCACTGTGATATTCAAGCTTTATATATGAAGCCCCTTTCAAAGGATCAGAGCCAGAGAATTGAACAATCACCCCATCCAGCTGCTGGAGAAAGCAAAACCACAAAGAGCAGCTACTTATGAGATTACTTTTTAGGGGCACAGAATATACTTTAAAAAGGTACATAGCCAAAAACTTACAATAAAGATGAAAAACAAATATCTACATTCCACGCCAAAAAATTCTACAGTCTAAAAAGAAACATTTGATGTTTTCACTTCTGAATACTGAAGCAAAATAATGATAATAATTTTAATCAAACTTAAAAGGTATACCTTATTACCTTGTTGATATACACTATTTGCCTTTGAACATGCAAACAAGAGAGAAAAATCTTTGTGGCATTTCTATATTCTGACTTAACAATTATCTGATAATTACCCTATCATTACCTGCTGATGAAGGATTCCATTCTGAATTCTTAACATTTCTGATGTTACAGGCATGTTACTTCAAAAGTCCTACCTGGAAAGAGACTGAGAAGACTAACTGGAGATTTGTTGGTATCAATAGTTAGTTTGTGGCTTGCAGTTTTTGAAGGCTGACCTGGTAGACAGATTAATTTCAGGGGAAGTCTAAATTTACATTGGATAACCCGAGGAATGCCTGAAATAAAAAGAGAGAAATGTAGATTCATAGACCTGACAGAAAATTTGACCAAAAAAATTTGAACTATATTCATAGTTTGAGTAACAACATATCTTATTTTAAAATTTTGCTCCATTTCAGTTAGCATAACTGAAAAAGCTATAAAGTATTATCATAATACATATTTTTATATTATTGTCAAAAAGCTCAAGACAAAAATAAAATCCTAAAAAAGAGTGTAGGCATCAGGTATGCCTTTAATATAATAGCATACTTTAAAAATCATCACAGTTGAACATTATACAAAACAGTGTATTTACTCAGACAGGGAGATAAACGGTAAGAGACTCTTAATCATAGGAAACAGACTGAGGGTTGCTGGAGGGATGGGGGCTAGGGATGGGGTGGTGATATAATGAGCAGTGGGTCCTACATAAGACTGATGAATCACTGAACTCTACCTCTGAAACTAATAATACATTATATGTTAATTAATTGAATTCAAATTTAAAAATTTAAAAGAAGTTAGAAAAAACAGTATATTTAATTTTATATTCAATTACTGAACCTTCTTTAAACTAAGACCTTCAAAGCTATAGCCCTAATCCAAGGCTATCAGCTAAAATGAGCAAATATATATATATATATATATATATATATATATATATATATATATATATATGAAATCTGTATCAGAAAGATACTATATGACTTTATCTAATATTTTTTCTACCACCAAAAATTTAAATCTTTAGCTATTTTTACTTATTAAAGATTTAAATTACAATTAAAAATCCACAATAAATTATAAGCGTGAAGGAAGAATTTGCTCTACTGTAGTTCCACTGAAGTTCACGTTATTTTACACAGTAATATTAAGAATATTACTTTCATATGAATTAAATTTTTCTCCACCCATTTAACTTTACCTATCACTGTTAAGTGACATTTCAAAAGTATTACATGGTCATTCAACTGAATTTTTTCAGTACCTTTACAGGCATATTGAAATAAGTAATTAAATAAATAACAATGAAGAGTTTTATGTCAAAATTTAAAGTTTTTAAGATTGTTCCTTTCAATATTTTTACAGAGAATGAAATTGAAATCAAAGCAAATTAGGTTCTCTATTTAAAATCTAACAAAGCAATTCTACAACTTCAGTATTCTCTCCTTGTATTCTAGGATTCCACCTTTGATTGGATAAGATAAAAGGTAATACACTGAAACCTCTATCTTACTATATTGCTGTAGAGAAATGAAAAACTTAAAATGTCCTACTCTACTTGATGTATCCACACATTAATTCCTTTATCTCTTTAAGATGGAGTCAGCGAGCGGCTTAAAAATAGCAAAAGCAGAAGCAGTTAAAGCTTGGGGACATGATCCCAAAGCAGGATCCCCAGAATTAGCGACATATTCTGTTAATGCCAATTGGAGTTGTGAGCTTGCTTGACATCCAAGCTGGGAGTATACTTTCCCGCACTACTTATTCACGAGGATCGTGAGAGATCATCAACAATGGCAAGCATACTGATATATGAGGTCAATTAAATACTTTTTCAGAGCATGTGGAGCATATTTGTGATTCTCTTCAACATAATCTATTATCCATTAAATTTTACATAGCTCATTTTTTTGCTTATAACCAACAGATGTTAAATTCACTTCTCCTGGAATCCTAGATGCAAATTATAACTGATGTCTCTTCAGGAAAGCTCCCAAGGCATTATTTCCTGACATTCTGTGAGGTTTTAGAGGCATGTGTATTTGTACTTTATAATGATGAAATGTTTTGACTCAAAATATTATGGTAACATGATCTAAGCTACTGCTCAAACCACAACTATCAGTATCACCATAAAAAATATTATAAAACATTATTTTTCCAATTTCATATATTCCATATATCCCCAAATTAGGGAAATATACCTACTAATATGTTTCCTCTATAATATATAAATTGCAGCCTTGATTAATAGATGCAGCCTGGAAAGAACAAGGACACTAAAACCTATTTCCGTTTCCCTTATTTTTAATGAATGTAGTAATGGAAAAAAAATCCTTCATCTTTTCATAATTCTGTATATGTATCAAGAGAAGCTACTTTTCTATGTATTTCACCCAAAAGCTGAGTTAAGTGTTCAAACAAAATTCGACTATAAATGTTCTTCTTCTAAAACTATACTGCTAACACTGTGGTTCTACTTTACTTGGATCAGATAGGTAGTACTTGAGTTGGTGGTAAAAAAAAAAAAAAAAATTAATCACAATGAATAACACTGGCCTTACATTACTGATTCTATATATTTGAAGATTATTACCCTAAATCTCCAGGAACCTAGAGCTAAAGAAACTGGTTGTATAAATATGTTTTCAGAAATTGAAACAAATGGCTTGCAAGCACTAATGAACCCAAGAAGGGAAATACATTATAACTCAATTCACAACTCAGGTCAGTTAATGACAATATCACACACTAGGGCAATGGTCTACAGTTGCTAAGATTTGTAGAAACCCTCCAGAATTTCTTTTCTACCCAAGAATTGTAAACCTGTTTCATAGGACATTTGGAAAACATTATTTTGAAAAATGATGATACTCCTACTTAATAAAATGATTATGGCTATTCTTTAAATGCTGGCAGCTTGAAAAGTTTTACCTTGTGGGGGGTGGATATGAAATCTTTTAGAAACCAGTTTAAGGAAATCACCTTTAAAAAGAAAAATTGCAATGCCAGTATTTAACACCACTTCCCCTTAAATTTAAACCCCAGTCTTTTAAAATATAATCTCCAGTATTTAGACATGGGGTTTTTATCAGAGGCATATTTCTATTGAGCTTCACTTTTTTTAAAGAAACCTAAAATGTAAATTTGGCTACCAACTTACTCTTCAGGCTGTGACTGCATCTAAGAACCTGAAGCCAGACGTATAGAGATATGTTTGAATGCATGCATGTATGTACCTATATAATAAGGAAGGAAAGAATTACATGTATTTAAAGACTTTACAAATTTTCTACTAGAATAGCTTTCAACTTAGCTGAAAGTCTAATTGGTCGTAACTTTGCCTACCATCAGTGATATTTTCTCTATGTAGTTGGCAAAACAGTCCCTGTATCTGGCTTATTCAAATAACTCTCTGAGTGTTATGCTAAGAAAAAAAAATGGTCATTTATAATACTCAAATATTGGCCTACTTGTTCATCAGACTGACTTTGTTCTACAGTTTTTTACCAAATATAATCACCTTTCCTTCAGACACTTCCCCTTCTAGCCTAACAGAGGAAATGGATGGTCGCAACTACTCTGGTGCAATTAATCACAAAATTATTTAACACTTACAGAGAAAATTCACATCAAAACCACTCTTGACAGAAAAATTTCTTCAGGAAAAGAATTCTAATTATACCTGGCACACCCAAGAGCCCAGTATCACTGTCAAGAGAGAAGCCAAAATGTGCTTTGGGGGGTGGGGGGGAAGGAAAAAAGAACATATATATCAGAATAGAATAACTATATATATTACACATCTATATAATGCCTTCAGAACTCTTTCCAGGGGCCTGCTAGAGTCATTTCATTTTGAAAACAAGGAACCCCAAAGCAGTAGCAATGTCTGGGAGCCAGAACTTCCTTGATCCCTTCCTGTTATGTCTGGCTACATACTGTGTCCCATCTGCAGTCATGTTTTACACTGCCCATGTCATGTAACTTTAATGCAGACATAATGGAGACTAACTCTTATGGGACAACATAAAACCTCCTTTGCTTCTCTTTTTCCACATGTAAAAGCAGGACTGCTTATCTGCAAAGAGCCTGAACAGATCAGGCCAATAAAATGGACCAGTCTTTGAAATTTGAAGCCTTGTGTCTAAGTTAAGATCTAAGTAGCAACATATTATTTAATTTTGCCAAGTAGGTGAAGCTGAATATTGCAATCCTACTCCCTAAAGCTTAATTATAATTTTAAAATATATCATAAGAGATTATTAACTTTGTATTGAAATACTAAAATTTCCATGTATTGGGATATTTTTCTCATGGTTTGGGCTGAATTTACAGTAAGAGAGAATAAATTCCTTCCAATAACAACCTTTACTAATTTTTTAAAGATAAAATAAATCATTTAAATAATATGGTATTTTACAAAAGTTAGTACAAAATCTTACCAGCTAAATTCAATCTTGCCAAGTAAAATATAAATATTCACTGTTAATAATCAGTTATTTTTAATAACCCAAATCCTAATTTGACAAGTATACTTCATGTTATTAAGCTAAACACTTACTCCTATAAAATGTTTCTCATATATTTTCACCTCCCAGATACAATGCAACTCAGGTTGTTGGCATTACCAACACTGTATGAGTATATTACTGCCATCATTTTTAAGTATTTATTATTAATATTATTATCTAATATTTATTATTAATATTATTATCTAATATTTATCTTAAAATATAATAAACTGAAACCACCACATTAAGTCTGTGTCTAGAAAGAAAAATAATCAAAGTAGGATAACTAAGTGCCTGTCATTTACCCTGACATCACACAATTCAAAGATGAGTACTTGAACCCTGCTCCCGCAGAGCCCAAAATCTACTAGGGAAACCTAAGGAACAAAGGTAATGAAATTCATATTATGATAGGTATTGCAGTAGATTCATAAATAAAGATTTCTTTGAAGATATTAAAGATAAACCAGTAATAATCAACATTGGCCCAGGTAATTTCAAGGGGTCATAATCTTGATGACATTGTCCCACAAATTCTAAACAAGATAAGAAATAGGCACATAGAATAAGTGCTCATGGTACTCTGATCAGAGAGAACAGTGGATCTATTTGGACATACAGAAAACAGACAACAGATATAGAGAAAACAGACAATTTGTATATCTCAAAAGATATGTGCATCAGTACAGGTAGTATATAATGTCTGTGCTGATATTAATGACACTAACATTGATCACTTGGTTATGGTAGTGCTACCAAATCACTTTTTTTTTTTAAGATTTTATTTATTCATTTGACAGACAGAGATCACAAGTAGGCAGAGAGGCAGGCAGAAAGAGAGAGGGGGAAGCAGGTTCCCCGCCGAGCAGAGGGCCCAATGTGGGACTCCATCTCAGGACCCCAGGATCATGACCCAAGCTGAAGGCAGAGGCTTTAACCCACTAAGCCACCCAAGTGCCCCCCAAATCACTCTTGTAGAGATACTGTTTTCTCCTTGTAATTAAAAAGTAATCCATTAGGTAATGTTTTGAGACTGAATATTCTATTACTCCAATGAGTTTAGTGTCCATTGATGAAACTTAACTGAACTAATTATTACACAGGTTTTGCAAAATAATGATTCTCTAATTTTATTAGATAATTTTATTAGATAAAATAATATTTTATTAGATAAAATAATTTAGATAAAATAATGATTCTCTCATTTATTAGCTGACCTCCTTTTGTAGAGTTTTCCCTCTATACATGCCTTTATTTTATCACTGTACTCATAGATTCTATTTCTTCAATATATATTATATTATATTATATTATATATTATATATGTATATAATATATATAATATTATATACTATAATAATTACATTATGATTTTGATGCTCTAAGTGTCCCATATGAACCATTGTGATGTACTGTGATCATTTCTTGACTACTTCTTTGCTTTCTGACTCAACAATATAGGACAGGCTCTCTTATTTTCCCTTCTCCAGACCTGGACAGCCCTTTCTCGAAGAACCCTGATCTCTTTGTCTAGATATGGTACTCAGATATGAAAATCTATGCATCAGAGGTGCTCACTACTATTGAGCCGAGGCCTGAATAGGTCTCTGCCCCATCTCCATAGCCTCTACTCTACTCTACTGCAATAACCTCCAACTTGGCTGTCTTTCAAAACCAGTTCTTCACACTGCAGTCAGAGTGATCATTCCACAATACATTTCTATTCCTCTCCTTTCCAGGGCAAAAGCATGTGTGTGCATGTTCACATCCATGCACTTTTTGACATACTTAAACCCATTTAGTGGCTGCCCTTTGGTCACAGAACAAACATCAAAATCACTAGCATAATCAAAAACACCCCATAATCAAAAGACTCAAAAAGTGCCCATTCTTTCCCTATACCCTAGTTACATTTTGACCGCTTTACTCCAGCCTTCAATTAAAAAAAAAGATAGCAAGAAAGAAAAAGAAAACAATTAGAATTCAGTGACAAACACCATATTTTTCCTTATTCTTTATTTATTTTAAGTAAAATAAGATAGCAGGGCATATGAGTAAATCACCCAAACTTACAGATATAAGTGGTCAATGACACTTCTGATTTTTTTTTCCAAAACAGTCATGGAGCTTCATTCTTTCTCATGACTCTAAAACAACTAATAATGAATGGCAAATCTCTATGAGAAGAAACATTTATGATCCTCTCCTTAGCCACATGAAGGCACTGAATCATCCTAAAGAAGTGTCTGTGGTTAAAACAGCAGTCTGTAAAAATAGTTCATCCGTGGTATAATACTAGTTCAATTCACAGACCAAATTTCAGTTCTGAGATTCATTTTGTCCTAAATCATCATTTCACTTACCATCAGGATTTCGATCTATCCATCAGAGGTAATGCAAAAAAGGATAGGAGAGAAAGAATGCAACAAATTATTTGTGGTAAAATTACAATACAAGTTTAATATACACCTGTTTAAAAATATAAACTAAAATTTTCAAGAGTCTCTCAGATTATTTAAATGGCCCCCAACAAAAATAAGTCAATTCACAACTAAAGAGTATAACATGAATAAGTGAAATCTAATGATATATTTGCACATTCATTCTCAGAAGTCCATGACAGTGTGCTATTCCAGTGTAAATATGGCAATAAATAAATAAATAAATAAAAAGAGGTAAGGTATATGATCTATACCAAGAGCAAACAAGACTCAATAGAAATGACATCAAGAGGACTACATGAATTGTTGGGAGAAAAATTTGAGTGCAAGGCCAAATACACAGTATTTTCAGTTACTCTCATTTATATTATAATGTCTTTTTGGTTTTGGCGTGTCTTGGTATTCCTTTAGTTTTATAGACATTTTTTACATTTTAATTTCTAATTGACTTTCAACTAATTAACGTTATGTTCTTTGTTTAGCAATAATTTACAATCTTTTAAGTTCTGTCTTTAGAAAAGCATAATAGTTAAAAATGGTATGTGTAACCATAAGATCACAGATTGATTTTACAACTTCATAATGTACTTTTAAAGCATTTTTCCCACTTGCTACATAACCCATTTCTCTATGTTAAATTCATATTCAACCAGTGTTACCCCTTTCCCTGAAAAGAAGTGAAATACTTAGTTGAATTAAGGCATCAACACCTACCACACATATTTGAAGTGTAACAAGGATAAAATGTATAAAAGTCCCTATGATTACGGAGACACTCAATGATAGTGATCTAGAGATTTTAGTCAAATATTTCTTTCTTTTTTATCTCACAACTCAAAATGAAAATAACATTAAAACTCCCAATGTTCTTTTCAGAAATATCCAACTAAAAAACTCTATCACTCTTTGATGCCTTATGGAAAGTTGGTATTTCTTTCTGAAGCCAGCTTTCTCAAAGTCATTTAAACATAAAATATTTACATTACCACAAATTTTGAAAATCTAAATAAATGATCAAAATGGTCAATTCTGGCTAATAATGAATTTTTAACAACCTAATGCAAAATAACGTACAAAGCAAAGGAAATAGATTTTGAAAATATGTATTAAAGTTGTAAAATCATCTCAGAGTATAGAAATGTCAATGCATAAGCCAGAAAATTCACTTAGGCAAAATTAAAACTATAATTATTAAAAAACATTGCTAAAACATTAAAAAGATTATCCACCATGACCAGGTGGGATTCATCCCTGGGTTACAAGGATGGTTCAACATTCGCAAATCAATCAATGTGATAGAACAAATCAATAAGAAAAGAGAGAAGAACCACATGGTCCTCTCAATTGATGCAGAAAAAGCATTTGACAAAATCCAGCATCTGTTCCTGATTAAAACGCTTCAAAGTATAGGGATAGAGGGAACATTCCTCAACTTCATAAAATCTATCTATGAAAAACCCACAGCAAATATCATCCTCAATGGGAAAAAGCTGACAGCCTTCCCGTTGAGATCAGGAACACGATAAGGATGCCCAGTCTCACCACTCTTGTTCAACATAGTATTAGAAGTCCTAGCAACAGCAATCAGACAACAAAGAGAAATAAAAGGTATCCAAATTGGCAATGAAGAAGTCAAACTCTCTCTCTTTGCAGATGACATGATACTTTATATGGAAAACCCAAAAGACTCCACCCCAAACTACTAGAACTCATACAGCAATTCAGTAATATAGCAGGATACAAAGTCAAAGTACAGAAATCAGTTGCTTTCTTATATACTAACAATGAAAATACAGAAAGGGAAATTAGAGAATCAATTCCATTTACTATAGCACCAAGAACGATAAGATACCTGGGAATAAACCTAACCAAAGAGGTAAAGGATCTGTACTTGAAGAACTACAGAACCCTCATAAAAGAAATTGAAGAAGATACAAAAAGATGGAAGACCATTCCATGCTCTTGGATCGGAAGAATAAACATTGTTAAAATGTCTATGCTGCCTAGAGCAATCTATACTTTTAATGCCATTCCGATCAAAAGCCCACCAGTACTTTTCAAAGAGCTGGAGCAAATAATCCTAAAATTTGTATGGAATCAGAAGAGACCCCGAATCGCTAAGGAAATGTTGAAAAAGAAAAACAAAACTGGGGGCATCAAGTTACCTGATTTCAAGCTTTACTACAAAGCTGTGATCACCAAGACAGCATGGTACTAGCATAAAAACAGACACATAGACCACTGGAACAGAGCAGAGAGCCCAAATATGGATGTTCAACTCTAAGGTCAAATAATCTTCAACAAAACAGGAAAAAATATGCAGTGGAAAAAAGACAGTCTCTTCAATAAATGGTGCTGGGAAAATTGGACAGCTATATGTAGAAGAATGAAACTCGACCATTCTCTTATACCACACACAAAGATAAACTCGAAATGGATAAAAGACCTCAACGTGAGACAGGAATCCATCAGAATCCTAGAGGAGAACATAGGCACTAACCTCTTCGATATCAGCCACAGCAACTTCTTTCAAGATATGTCTCCAAAGGCAAAGGAAACAAAAGCGAAAATGAACTTTTGGGACTTCATCAAGATCAAAAGCTTCTGCTCAGCAAAGGAAACAGTCAACAAAACAAAGAAGCAACCCACAGAATGGGAGAAGATATTTGAAAATGACAGTACAGACAAAAGGTTGATATCCAGGATCTATAAAGAACTTCTCAAACTCAACACAGACAAAACAGATAATCATGTCAAAAAATGGGCAGAAGACATGAACAGACACTTCTCCAATGAAGACATACAAATGGCTATCAGACACATGAAAAAGTGTTCATCATCACTGGCCATCAGGGAGATTCAAATGAAAACCACATTGAGATACCACCTTATACCAGTTAGAATGGCCAAAATTAGCAAGACAGGAAACAATATGTGTTGGAGAGGATGTGGAGAAAGGGGAACCCTCTTACACTGTTGGTGGGAATGCAAGTTGGTGCAGCCACTTTGGAGAACAGTGTGGAGATTCCTCAAGAAATTAAAAATAGAGCTTCCCTATGACCCTGCAATTGCATTACTGGGTATTTACCCCAAAGATACAGATGTAGTGAAAAGAAGGGCCATCTGTACCCCAATGTTCATAGCAGCAATGGCCACGGTCACCAAACTGTGGAAAGAGCCAAGATACACTTCAATGGACAAATGGATAAGATGTGGTCCATATACATATGGAGTAATACTATGGAGTATTATGCCTCCATCAGAAAGGATGAATACCCAACTTTTGTGTCAACATGGACAGGACTGGGCGAGATTATGCTGAGTGAAATAAGTCAAGCAGAGACAGTCTGCTTTTTTGATATCAAAAAACCAATTATCATATGGTTTCACTTATTTGTGGAGCATAACAAATAACATGGAGGACATGGGGAGATGGAGAGGAGAAGGGAGTTGAGGGAAATTGGAAGGGGAGATGAACCATGAGAGACTATGGACTCTGAAAAATAATCTGAGGGTTTTGAAGGGGCAGGGGGTGGGAGGTTGGGGGAGACAGGTGGTGGGTATTATGGAGAGCACGTATTGCATGGAGCACTGGGTGTGGTGCATAAACAATGAATTCTGTTACGCTGAAAAGAAATAAATAAAAGAAATAAAAGAAAAACATTGCTAAATATGCAAAGTGGACATCAATAGAAAAAAAAGATAATCAAGGCATCTCTAAAACTTTTAGAATTAAAAAAACTATATAGAAATGTTTTAAAAATACAAATGTAACATTGCTAAAATACCCTATTATCAGTTACACTATGTTAAAACATCAGAAAAAAAAATGACTATTCATATTCTACCAATAAACAGATTGTCAAACAGTTAATATGAAAAATTCACTGCATAGGGAAAAAAACCAAACTATAAAATTTGACCAAATGAAGTTAAAATTTACACTAACTGAATCTCAACTGGACTGAAGATAACTTGTTTCAAAAGAGTTCCTTGAAAAAACACAGATCAAATTTTAGTAATTCTAATTTAGTAATTTTAGTGTTCTTAAATGTTTTAACATGTATGATATGAAAGAGTTTTATTTAGTCATTCATTAAAACAGTATCTGAAACTCTGAATATTGCTTTATATTAGAGCAATTCATAATAATCTTTTTCACGAATTCAGACTAGGCTTTTCTTTTTTCTTCAAATAAATGATGTCTAATACCATACTTTGAGTGTGAATAAAAATATATCATATTTGCTATTGAGAAGACAGAATCAAACATTATATGTGGAAATCGGTTAAACAGCTTATCTCTAATAATCCATAACACATAAAAGTAATTTGGACATACAATTTTATTTAACAGTAGGCAAGAATTATTTTTCCATTTAGTATTATTTCACAATGTGTCTTTCAGTCTTAAACACTTAAACATTTAACTCATAACTCCAATTATTTAAAAGTAGTAATTAGGATTATAAATCTGTGAACAACCGTGTGCTTACCTGATGGTCTGGAATAAGAAACAACAGCATTTCCTTCCAATTCAGGTGGTGTGTAACTCCCTTTCAGATAAACCGAAAAGGATACCGTTCTATTCATTTCTGGTGCTATAAGAAATATGAAAGTAATATTAAATTTCAAAATGTTGGACAATTATTATTAACAACAGTTAAAATTATGCATACACTACATGCCAGATAGTATCCTAAGCACTTTACATGGATTAATTTATTTAATCCTCACAATAACCCAGTAAGGTATGTACTATTATTGTCCCCAGCTTTTGTGCATGAGGAAACTGGCTACGGAGAGATTAAGAAGCTTGCCCAAGGTCATATAGCCAATAGAGAACTGAAAACTGACTTCAGGGCAAGGGTGCCCATATTCTACATCACTGCTTCTCTTTAGTCAGATGAATAGGCAGAATGATCAGAAAAAAATGTACACAAAAAGGCAAGAGAATTTGGGAACTAGGATTAGTACACTTTATCATGGCTATAATACAGACTGCAGGGGAAAATGGGAGAGGGGCATTGTATATGGATGTAACTATAACTGTAACAACTTTGCAGATTGTTACCTTCTATATTCATGTATTTGACCTCCAACCTGAGGTAGGCAGTCTTTTTTTTTTTTTTAAGATTTTATTCATTTATTTGACACTCAGAGATCACAAGTAGGCAGAGAGGCAGGCAGAGAGAGAGGAGGAAGCAAGCTCCCCGCCGAGCAGAGAGCATGATGCGGGGCTCGATCCCAGGACCCTGGGATCATGACCCGAGCCAAAGGCAGAGGCTTTAACCCACTGAGCCACTCAGGCACCCCTGAGGTAGGCAGTCTTAAGACACTTTTAACTGGAAAAATAAACTGTTCAAAATGTGTTTTAGAAAGACAAATTGGAAGTATTGTGAAAATAATTAGAAAATAAAGTGAGAACCCAATGTCTGGATATCACCTATAAGATTACTTCAACCATTCAATCATTCATTCAGTGTTTCAATTAATATTTTATTTAATTCCACCTATCTGCCAGGCGCAGATGGTAATACAAAGGCAAAAGAGAGAAATATGTTCCTGACATCATGAATAAGATACAGAATAACCAACTGAACAGCAGCAGTAAACAAAGAAAGAAAAAGAGTAGAAAGATAAATCAAAAATCATTTTGATAGGACTAATGACAACTTGAATGTAAATGGTAGGGCATGAGAGATTCTGTGCAAAGAAACCTTACTAAGGGTTGCCATTTATGACCTGTCTACTATTTTAGGCATTATTAGAGATATCTTAACATAGATTCATTTTCTAATTAAATTCTCAAAACAGCCCTGCCAGACAGATATTATCCCCTTTCTGCAGATTAAAAGAAATTGAGGTTCCAAGTAATTACTAAAGTAACTTGCTGAAGGTTACACATTGAGTAAGTGTCAGAGCCAGGATTCAAATTTTGGCCAGACTCTAAAGCCAATATTCTTATTTCAGACATAACTGATTCAATAAACAGCTCACTAGAGAAACACCAATAAAGAAAGCCTTCCAAATTATAGTATTTAAGTACAATTACAGGCCCATCTAGTTAAGGAAAGCACTTGAAAATCTATAATTACTTCAGCTGAATGACCATTCACTGAACATTGCTATTTTTTAAAAAAGTACCATTCATGTTTGATGTTTGAAGGGAAAATATAAGCAAAACAACACAATCATTGATTTTAGAAAGATACCAGGCTCATTATTCAGACAAGAAATATAGCCAGGCTCATTATTCAGAGGAAAAATAAACATACTAACCAAAAAAAAAAAAAAAAAAGTTTTTTTTAATTAAAAGAAAACCTCACACCATGACAGACTTTAAGCCAAAGCAGAATACTTACCCATAAATTCAAAGGTGAACTGATCGCAGGTCAATACTAAAGGTGGTTGTACATAGACTGATAATTTGGCTTTTTGCAATGCCAGTCGACTCTGCAATGTGACCTAAAAAACCAGAAATTGTTATCAATAGAAAATTACATTTTATCCAAGTTGATAGGATAGCACAAGTATGTAAAAAATCACTAGCAAATAATTAGGAAACACTATCTGAGAAAAAATGAATAGTGGCAAAACATAACATGTAATGTAAATAGCTGATGAATGGGTAAGTAGATAAGTGGTACTTTCTACCCAGTTAGAAACTGGTCAAAGGAGTTAAATGACCTTTCTCCAATGGAGATATAGAAATGGCCAAATAAGCACATGAAAAAATGCTCAATATCTTTAATCAATATGAAATATAAGTTAAAACCACAATGAGATACTATTACATATCTACTAAAATGATGTAATTAAAAGAACAGACAAAAATAGGTGTTAGCAAGAATGTGAGGAAAGACATCTCATACATTGCTGATGGTGAATGTAAAATGGTACAGCCATGCAAGAAAACAGTTTGATAGTTTCTTTAAAAATTAAACATAAATTTGCCATATGACCTCACAATTCCATGCCAAGAGAAATGAAAACATATGTCCACCCAAAAACTTGTAAACGATTTCATAGCAGCATTCTTCACAAAAGCCAAAAGTAGAAACAACCCAAATGTCCATCAACTGATAAACAGATAAACAAAATATGATATATCCTTACAACAAAATAGTATTCAGTAATCAAAAGAAATGAAGTATTGGCACATACTACCACACGGGTAAGCCTTAAAAATATTGTGCTAAGGGGTAGAAGCCAGTCACAAGGAACCACATATTGTATGATTCCATTTATATGAAATGTCCAGAATAGGCAAATCTATAAAGACAGAAAATAGATTAGAAGTTGCTGAGGGATGGGAATGAAGGAGAGGTGGAGGATGGAAGAGGGAAGGGAGCATGAGGTCACTTTTAAGGGGGACAAATATGTTCTAAAATTGAATTGTGGTGATGGTTCCACAACTCTGTAAATACAGTAAAAATCAGAGAACTGAACTCCTAAATGAGTAAATTGTATGGTATATGAATTATAACTTAATAAAGCTATTAAAAATGTTCTATCAAAAGCAAATGAAAAAATCTGCCCTGCGCTTGGTGAATAATTACATCATGAAATATGTGTTCATTTCTTTTCATGTGTAGATGTGGCAACGGGATGACCTTATCTAGTATCTGCACACCACCTTTTGCATAAATTATTCTCTAAGGAAGGATTTCCTTACTAGGTGGATAGTTACTAGTCTAGATACATATCAAAGCACTACATTATTCCATGGCTTAACACAAAAATACATGACAGATCTAATTATAAAAATATCAAGGAGTGGTAATATTGATTGTCGCATATCTCAGCTGGCTGCATTTCTAAACTGGGCTCTTATATGGTGATGCTAAGAAAACCCTCCCAGATTAGAATCAAAAGCTAAGAACTCTGGGGTCACAGTGTGACTGGGAAATAGGGCAGGTATGGGTAGAGAAGGCCAGGACTTCTCTCACTCCCCATCAAGAGAAACATCAACAGAAACCATTAGGCCCACGCATTTTTACTGGGCCACAGTGCAAAGGGGGATCATTTTCAGGCTATCAAAGAAAAAGCTTAAATATCTTACTTTCGTTGCACATGTTCCCTCTTTGGACTTTTGTATCCTAAAAGTCCCAGCCTTTGAATAGCATCCTTTGGATGAGTTCATCCATGTGGTTGGTATGGTAAGCCAGATTATCACAGTCAACTGCCCAGGCAGGGTTGGTATACCAACTGAATCACAATCTCGGGGGGTAGTTCTGGGTATTGGTTTTTTTTCTAGCTCCCCAGATGATACCCATGTACTAACAGAATTAAGAAACATCCTTCTATATCATACCTTTGCTGTAGAGCAATTTTCAATCTAATTATTAGATTCTAGTATATGAGACAGATATATTTCATTAACTCACATAGTACAAGGGTAAAATTATTTTTAAGAAAAGTAATTTTGGGGGCACCTGGGTGGCTCAGTCATTAAGTGTCTGCCTTTGGCTCAGGTCATGATCTCAGGGTCCTGGGATCAAGTCTCGCATCAGGCTCCCTGCTCAGCACGAGCCTATTTCTCCCTCTCCCACTCTCCCAGCTTGTGTTCCCTTTCTCACTGTGTCTCTCTCTGTCAAATATGTAAATAAAAATCTTAAAAAAAAAATAAGTAGTTTGCAAATTTAATTAAAAGGCATGTATCACCTATTCCTTAATATATATTTATATATATACATATATACATATATATATAATATATACATATACACACATGCTATAGAGAAAGAAACAATATCCAGGAATATGCACCTGGCCCAGAAACATTATATACATATAATTAAATTTAGTACGTATCTTGCATTCATTTTAAATGATGTGGGTATTCTATACAACTTAAAAAATAAGTTAAACACAAAAAGTTTGAATTGCAAAGTAAAATTTTTAACAGATAACTATTGATGCAAATAAATACAAAAAACACAATAAGTGAACAATGAATCCTCAATTTTTAATTTATAAGCCCTGGGAATACATGAGGGGAATCTGCATACCAAAAGCAAACCTTCCTTCATGATATCTGGTCATTATAAACAACATAATACCTTTTTAGTAAAATCCTGATAGTAATTACGGGAAGAAGAAATTATGCCAGGTCCACTAAATAAATAGGACACAACTTAAATATTTTACTATAAGTAATAATATAATGCTAGTCTACACATATATATTTAAATAAAATTAATAATATTAATGATAACCATTAACAACTTTTTTATATTAATGAAACCATGCTAATAAATTGTATGCATTATCTCATTTAATCTTCACAAAATCACGAAACAGGTACTATTACTAATCATCATTTTACAGAAAAGAAAACCGTGGTTCAGAGAGGCTAACTAATTTGCCCAAGGCCACTCTGATTATAAGTCAAAGAACCACATTTAACTTCTGTCTGCCAGAATCCAGAGCCCATGCTCTTAATCAACTGTGGTTAAGTCTCAAAACAACCCTGCATTTAAAAAGTATCTTCACTTCACAGTTTTTAAAAAAAGAGGTTCAGAGAAGCTAAATAATCACCAATAAGCCAATGTGTGCAAGAGAATTGAAAGCTATCACCAGGAATATATCATAAGAACTCAGTTTTAAAAGTGAAAATGGAAAATCCTTAGAGTAGTAATAAGCTACTTGTAAGAGAACATACACTCTGGACTGCCTCAGTGGCTCAGTCAGTAAAACATCTGCCTTCGGCTCAGGTTATGATCTCAGGATCCTGGGATGGAGCCCCATATCAAGCCCCACATTGAGCCCCCCCATTAAGCTCCCTGCTCAGCCTGATTCTCCCTCTCCCTCCACCCCTCCCCCTCCTGTGCTCTCTCACGCTCTCTCTCTCTCTCTCTCAGATAAATAAATAAAATCTTAAAAAAAAAAAAAACCGAGAACAGACATTCTGACTCTGCCTGGCATAACAATGTATACTTAGACAATGATCACACAATTTTACACTGTTAGCAAGATCACGATAGCTCTTGTGCAAAGATTTATTAAACCCCAACAATGGCCTAGGCATTTCCAAATGTGAATCAAGGAGATGTGTGATGAAAATAACTGGAGGAACAAAGAAGACTTGTGTCTGAGCCAAAAAAAAAAAAAAAGAGTTAAAGACTTGGCTAGATCATAAACCTCATATTTTAAGAGAAAAATAATTACAGAATATTAAGGGGAAAATATAAAACATTAATACAAGAATTTTCCATGCTGTTTTCAGATTCTAACAAAATGAAATATGATCCTAAGAAATATAATACCAAATTTTATCCTAGATACATTAATATGACTCCAAAAGCCAGGTACGAACAACCACTCTGCCTCAGTTGCCTGTAATAGATGGTCACGCATCACACACACATACTCAAGGTAGCCACATCTTCATTCACTTGGAACGGGTGGAAAAATTTTCTCAATTAACAGGATTTATTATGATGGAAACTTGCATGGTTATATATCTTGGCTGCTGTTGTTATAAAAGGCTATAAGAGGAGATTTATAGCAAAATTTGTAGAGAAACTGTCAGACAGAATCAGGAAGTCACTGTGTCTGCTGTACAAGTCCAGCTGATTTTATGCAACCCTTGTGTGTTGCATTCTTTCTCGAGCTCTTATAATGGCAGTAAGAAAGAGAGCTGAGACTTAGTCATTCTCAAATATAAAAATTCCACTAATGAAGGAGAATTTTCCAGTCGTGTCATACCATCATTTTAAGATGGCTATTATTACACATGAAAGCCTAAGAACTGCATAGGTGAGAAAGGTGTATTTACTTATAGCAATAACTAGCAGTTGAGGGGGGGTAGGTATTAGCATAAGCAATGTTTTCTGGTTTAAGTACAGGATTTCTTTTTGCAATTTATAGTGTGCTCCTGAATTATTATGTGTGTATGTCTGAACATTATCAGTAGATAGATTAAAAAAGAGGTTTCTCTACACAAAAGTCTATAGATCATTCCTGGAAATCTGCAGGGGTTTTTTGTTTTTTGTTTTTTTCTTAAGCGTTTGATTTCTTGCCACTGCTGCTTTTCCAGACTCAGAAGTATTAAAGAGATAGAGCCTTTGATTGGATGGGGGGAGGGAGAAGTGGGGAAAGACCACCCTTGTTTCCAGTGGCAAGAATCCAAAAAAATTAGCTTAGGAAACTGTTACAAGATTGGGCTCCCCTCAACTTCTACCAAAGATCCCCACACTTGGGCCACCCGCTGGGTCCAGTGTAAGCGAACACAATTGGTAAAGCCTGGTGCCCTGTCAAGCCCCTCCAAGGACAGCAACCCATAATCTAAGAAAATATAAAGTCCTATCCAAGTTTTGACTAAGCAAATTGCCAAGATCCACAACTTTTCCTGGCTCCGAGGTGTGGGCAGTGATAAATATTTTCAACTTAATAACGTGCTGACTGATTACCACACTTTAATCTAAATGCCTTAAGAGGGTTCTACATTTGAGTTCTAGTTCTAAAATTCTACAATGACAGGACTAAAAATCTTAACCAAAACCACATCCTTCATATTCTATTTTTTTAGGACCATCAATTTGTCACTACTCTACTTTGTGGCTTCTTCATTTAATATTTTCTTGCTGTAAATACATCCATTTAAAGTTAATGTCATGGCAGGTAGATGACCAGAAATTCCTCTCAAACATACACATAATTATATATAGAAGAAAGATATTAGCATGCATGATTCCCTTATACATATGATGCTGTAATCAACTGGTTGGTCTATCATAAGTGGTAATGACACAATTCCTCCAACATACTTAAAATGTTAATTTTGTTTCTAGAAAAAAGACCCTAGATCATTTAAACATAATGGTTAAACATAACCCATAAAAATTATTTATATTACATAACATTGCTATGAATGCAATTATCAGTTTTATATTTGTAGGAAAAAAATAAAGATTATCTTTGCTATCCAAAGCTGAGGGAAATATACAAATTTCAAGTGTTTGTTTTACATTTCCATAAGCCAGTCATAGGGTGACAATTGTGGCAGATGTGATGAAATGTGTAATACCATTTGCACAATAAAGTCTAGGACCATGGTACAATACCTTAACTGTGACTGAAGGGACAAGGTCAGTTCCCACTGCAACATCAGTAGCTTGCTGTAAACACAGAATTGAGAAGAGAAGGAAGGAAAGAATGGTTTCAAATTACATGTCCATCAATGAGTAAACACAATGTGTGCAATATATACTTCCCACCACCAAAATAGGAAACTAACCATAACGGACTTATCAATCTAATGACAGACTAAAAGGGTTAATGTAGCTTTTTGAATGCCTTCAACTGGAAAGTCATAAGCTAATAGAAACCTTTTCCAAAAAGGAAAGAAAAGGTCACATATTTTATTATCAAACTATTCTCTTGCTAAATTTACTTAAGTGTTGAAACTAATTGAATTTAAATTTTAAAAAATTTTTAAGTATTGAAATTAATTATATTAACTTGTTCTTGATATTATATAGAAGAAAGCCTCCTTGTATTTCTCAGATAAGCATTATGCCAGCCTTTTAAGGTCCTTATATTTTCAACTTGCCAAAGATATGTTTTATTCTGATTAATAATATATATCTAAGACATGTAACTAATGATACAAAGCTTGAAGGGCCTTACACCTAGAAATAAAATAAAAGTAGAAGTGTATTTTTTTTAATAGTTCATATCATAAACTAGGTCATTCTTTGAACATCAGCCTGGGTTGCTTGATCCTACCTCTTAAAGAATTCAGAGCATAACATAATAGAGCAAACATTTCCTTAGAAATTATAACTTACTTATTAGAGTTGTAGATTGAAAGGAAAAAATGCTCACTCCATGACAGAGTAAGACGAAAGGGTAATATAATTTTCTAATAATATCCATGACTGGGGAACAATTAATATTAATAAAATCACTAATTCAACCAATGAATAGCTCTATTGTGCTTTTAGTTAGCTTATCTGGAATTTTTTTTACTAAGAAAGTCACTTCTAAGCAACAGGGATGGCTATACTGTACTGGGTATCAGCCTAAGTAAGAGTGGGCAGATGCATATTCTATATACGTATCCATAGAAAACCATGTATGAACTCTGATCCACCTTCTCAATCCAAAAGATACGACAGCAATGCTCGTCTTATCTATAAAAGACCCCGCTCTAATAGAAATTATCTTATTTTTTAGATGTGTGCTTTCATAAATAATGACAAAATAAAACACTGAGCCAGGCTTTTTGCTCTAGCAGAACCTGAAATCCAGGAAATGTTTTACATTTGGCTGTCCACATATCTAGAAGAGAAACCAACATCTCCTGTTTCCTGTTCTTTCCAATCCATGTTTAAACACCTAGGTACTTCCAGGACAGTAGTCCTTTGGGAAGATAAAATTATAGCCAGAGACAAAGAGCTACACAAAGACACCATGGCACCATAGCCACATAAATTGTTGGGCCAGTGTGTTCTAATGGGATGAATATGATACTCTCAGGAATCTCTTAAGAAGGAAAAAATAGTAAGAGGATGGAAAGAGACACCTAGTCAAGAGGAAACAGCACTCTGAGTTACCAATAGGGAAATATACATTACAATAAAGTACTATTACACAAGGCCTTTTCCTGCAAAGATCAAAAGTTACTAAAGAACAGAAAGGGAATTCCTGGTTCCAAATAGCTTATGTTTAAGAGAATCTAGAAAAAAATTATATAAGTTGCCCAAAGGAAAATAAGAATCATTTCCAAGGCAAGAAAATGTGTGTACATTTGTCAGCTAACTAAGCAAAAATGTTCCACTCAGACTACAGCTTTCAGGTAGAGTGAGAAATAGTGCGTGCTGAATGGCCAATGTTTTAAACAGTGCCTCTACTATGTGACTCAGCTGAGTGAATGTTTCTTTCATATATAGTACTTTTTTTAAGTATGCCCAACTTACTATATTATGGCAATGTTAACGTGATTTTTATCACAGCTTGGGTTGGCTCTTTATACCAAGATTAATCTTTGAAAACTTAGGACAAGTACTTACTATATTATGCTCTGATACCTAAATACCGAAGTCATTCCCTAGGTAAAATTACGTGACATGAACTCCAAATATAGTAAAAAGCAGTGAATTTGATCACTTGCCAAAATTGATGAACTTCTGATTCAGAGACAGATAAACTTAATAGATTTTTGCCCAAACTGCAGGCAGTGAGACATAACCAATTATAATCTAACAACTGCTTACATAAAACTAAACAAGGAGGTGGGGCAACATGACCAAGGACAGTCTCTCTTTCATCTTTGCTGTTTCTCATCTCCATTCATTTATGAAGCAAAAATACTGAGCACTCATTAAGTGACAGACACTAAAGATATGGCAGTGGATGAGACAAGCAGTGGAATGCAGTGTGTGGCAGTGGTGGTGTTGGTGGTGGTGAGGATAGTAACGTTAAAAGAACTAAAATGTAATTTGATGATAATGATATTGTTAATTATCGTAACACTTCAACAAAGTAGATGCTATTATTATTCCCATTTCACAGATGAGAAAAATTAAGAAAAAGAAAATAAAATACCTTGCCCTGGGTCACACAGATAGAAATGGCAGGAAAAAATAATTCCTGGCCCAACTGCTCAACTGTTTGTTAAATAACACGCAAAGACACCCCCTCCCTCCCTCCCTATCTCCTCCTCATTCATATGTGTGTATATATATATATATATATATATATATATATATATATATGAACACTATCTCATTGAACCTTCAAGAAAAATCTTGTAGGGCCAGTATTATTCACCTGGATTATGATTATCTCAATATTATGATACTGAAAAAACTTAAAAAAAAAAAAAAAAGTAGACTCAGAATAATGTGGAAAACATCTTCTACTGTGCCCCTTCCTCTCCTTTTTTTAGACCAAAATCCTAAGGAACTCCTCACTAAGAGATTGGAAATGTTTTTTCTAGAAGGTAATAAAGACTAAAAGTTGTTATCTTCTCTTAAGTTTCTATCTGGGGACCAAAAATTTCAATCAATACATATTGATCCCAAATCAGCATAGTCCACCACTATCATAAACCCTTTTAAAGTCTGTGAATATACCTACAGACACTGAATCAAAGTTAGGAGAAACCATGGCAGAAACTTTCAAGTCATCTTCTCTCTCAGTCATGGGCCAAATACCTGTAATTTAAAAAGAAAAACAATATTTAATCATAAAGCAAAACTGCTGTATATAGTTTTTTAAAGAAGTTTTTTCTATATCACATATCAAAAAACAACTCCATAAACATATTTGTAAGTTGAACAAAACTAATGCATTACAGAATTAGAAACCTGATGACAATTCTTCCCCTGCTACAAAATTTGAAAGAAAAACTGTCTTTCTCCAAAGATATTATCTAAAATATGTCCCAGTGACTGAAGAGTGTTGGGAACTTCAATGTTCTCTCCTTAACACTATAGGTAAAAGCCCAAACTATACCCTTTTGAAGGTAAGTTTGGTCAGAACTATCAAAATGTAAAATATACATATCCTATGATCTAACAATTCTACTCCTTAACATTTATCCAATACTCACAGACATGCCCAAGGAGCTTCTCTGCTGCTGGTAGTTTTTAAAAACAAAAACAAAAACAACCTAAATCTCTATATTTCTATTAACAGGGAAAGGGCTGACTAGATTATGGTATGCTGTGCAATGATCCAAAGCCCAAAGCTATAAATAAGAGTGCTCTCAAACTTTATATACTGGTATGAAAAGAACTCCAGGATGTGTCTATTAATTAAAAAAAAAAAAAAGAGGTAATACAATGCATCTAATATGCACATATTTGTATAAAAATAAATAAATATGATTTTTTTTTAAAAGAATACACGAACACTCCTGATAAAGGTTACCTTTATATAATGTAGAGGAACTAAGATCTGGGAGTTTTACCCTTTTAATACTCTTAGAATTATTTTTACCATATTCATGTTATTTTCACTTATAATGTCATGACTTAAAATGTTTACAGTGCATAATGAGATATGATGAACAAAAATGACACAGATCCTAAATAAACAAGAAACATTAATGTATATGCAAATATGTGTGTATGTGTATATATGTAGTATATATATATACATATATTTGAATAACAGACTATTGGCTGTCTACCTAACATCTACTTTCCCCTCTTCCTCCTTTGTGGCAGAGCTATAATTCTAGGGAGGCATTCGCCTTCATCTCAAAGTCACTGGATTGGTCAGATCCAATCATGGTGATTTCATTCCCCTAACAATTTGTTGTTTTAGGCGTAAGCACAGGGCTTAATCCTGGCAGACGTGAGGTGAGGAAAAGTTGGGAGTGGGGGTGCTGGCACATGCTTCTGGGAAAGCTATTTCCCCATAATAAAAAAGGAGACTTGGTAGAATATCTCTCTTCTTCCCTGGAAATCATATTTGCACATAATACCTGGAACTGCTGAAATTACCCTGTGACCTTGAGAGGAAACATCCCTCACACACCAAGGATAGCTGACTAAAAACATGGAAAGTTCTTGGATGATGCCACAGGAATCAGCTGTCTCACACAGAGAATAACTACCTACCATTGTCATCAAGCATTCCCATCAGTACTGTAATATTCAGTGTGGGAATTTCCATAACTTACTTAGTGACAATACAAAAACCTGCTCTTTGCCTACCCAATAACCATTCTTCAGTTCTTTACTAAAAGAAGCTCAGTTTTATACTGAGCGATGAAGTGCTCAGCTAAAACACTAATTTTCCCAGCCTCTTTTGTAAGCTTGGAGCGGCCAGTGAGATGTGAGTAGAAGCTGCTCAGGGTGTGGCTTCCAGGAAAGATCCTTAAGGGGGCTGACTCAGCTGCAGATGTGAAAGCAGGAGTTCCAGAAGCCATCTTGGACCAAGAGATGACCCTGGGAGAGAAAGAACTGGAGTCCCTGATGACAGTGGAACTGCCAGACCAACCCTGGTCTGCCCACTGCTGGACTTCTTTTCTACGGGAAAGAAATAAACCTCTGCCTTGTTTAAGCCACCTTATTTGGGTATTGTGTTATGTGCAGCCAGACATTGCCCTAAAGAACACATCTCCTAACAAGGTCACCAAGTAAATGCTTCTAGGACTCAATGGTAAAGGCAATTTAGTTATCCTAGACATATTTCCAATAGGATACAGAGTTTCATTTATATGCCTCTTTCTTACTGTTCTCTTTCACCTCCTGAAGACACAACTGTGTGGGAGGCCATCGCAGTACCATACCCATTCCCTCACACCCCAGGTATAGAATGATCAACTGGCTAAATTATAAGGAAATTCTGCCCTGAAAGTGCCTACCAACAGTTGTTGTTGACTACTGGTAACAGAAATCCTAGGCAGGATTCACACTAATGAGTTGAATATAAAAAGCTTCAAAACCCATGAGCCATACAGAAATTATTACTGTAATTTCATGCTTACAACATACATTCCTCATATAAGTTATACACATAAAATCAGCTTCAAAAACACTTTTATTACAGTAGATAATATACACCATGTGTACAACAAAATGTACTCTTTAAATTGGCTTTAAATTTTGCCGAAACTTTTGCTTTGAAGAAATAAAAAAGCTCTAAGTACCAAAAATAATCCACAAGACTGTGAACTTCTTTTTGTGAGTTAAAGTCACTATGCTAAATGGCATTTAAATGAATAATGAGGTCATCAAAAAGTTCAGAGTTTTAACTTCTCATAATCTTCTATAATGAAATGATTCTGTGCCTTTATATAATTACAGGTATTTTAATAAACAAATACACCACAGTTTTATAAGGATACTAAGTTTTTTCAATATCTAGAAATAAAATATTTTAAAAGTCCCTCTTTCTTACAAGCTTCACTTTGGGTTTTTTTGGTTGTGCGTGTGGGTTTTTTGTGTTTGTTTTGTTTTTAGGACTAAAACCTAATGATGATGGCAAAGAAGTGTCAGAGAACTTTAAATATTAACTAAAATTTGAGGTTATATAAATAATGAACTTTGCACCCAAGTCGGTGGGCACATCCCTACCTTAATTAGCAGTTATTTGAAGATACACAGAAGGATCAAGGTAATGACAACTTTAAAATAGCTCAAACCTTCTCACTCAAGGGTATCACTATGGCCACCAAAAAAAAAATTTACAGTTGTAAAGGATTTTTCTGAGAAATCTTTTACACAACTAAGTGTTAATCAAAATATCATTAGCACATTGTTTATGGGAAGGGCAAAATCTCAAGACACAAAATTTAAAGTGAAAAGTAACATTAAATTTATTTAATGAACTCTGGAAATTTCATGTTCCATATATATGCCTCTCTTCTCCAATTATATTTTTAAACGACAAAAAGAGACTCATAATTCCATTAATCCCCAAACACTAGTATCAAGTGGGGGGGGGGAATGTCTATCTAGATTGCAATGTGAAACATCAAATTTTAACCATTCGCCATTTGAGGGGGGATGCTGACAACAAATGGGTTTCTGTAATTGGAGTTACTTAAAAGACCTCAGTTTCACTGGTTTACTTTCAAAACTTTCTAAGAGAACATGTGAAGCCAAGGCATAATAATTTTACCTTAATAATCATATTTTAAAATATATTATCTAAATTCCTCTGAATCTGTCTTGGTAATGGAGACTGAAAAATATATAAATCTAGTAAAGTGATTGGATCAGGATTAAGATTGGATCTTGTGTTTTGGTTGGCCTTTGATGCTCTGCTTCTTTTATTATTCCTACTTGTTTTAACATTTCTCTTATGTGAAAATAGTCCATATTTTTTCTCATTAAAAAAATACTTTTACCTGACTCTGAGAAGAAAACTTAAAATAATGTTTTTCACATGTTCAATTCAAACTGCAGGACTGGTGTTTTGTTTCTCCTTTTAATTTACAATAAAATTATACCCCTGTGAATCCCAAAGAAAGGTAATATTGAGTTGCTCAAAACTCAGAAACTGAAAATATCATCAGCCTCTGAGTCATTAGAAATCAACATACTGCAGGCTACATTCCATTTGGATGTCTAATTAACTGCATACCTAAATAATATCACTAAACTGCAAATGACCACATTTTTAGTAACAAAGTGGTAACTCATGTACTGCTAGGGTTTCTTTTAAAAGAAGCAACTAACTAAAATGTTTTCAGGGATATTAGAAGTTAACAAATGATCACTCTAAAGTTTAATGCTCTTCTCAAGTCCTGAAACCACTATGCAGAGAAGTACTTTGTTCCATTCTTAGAGTTTAAAGAAAAAAAAAAAATTAGATAGCTCTGTCCCTGAAACACACTAACAAAAGCAGTATCTTAACGTTTTTTTCACAAGCTACAAAATACAAATTAAAGAGCAACACTATTTTTACAAATATGATTTTAATTAAGACAGAGGAGAGAATTAACTAATATATTTAAAATATTATCTACATACAAAAGAAATCAATTTTATAATAAACACCAAAATAATAAAAAGTTGCAAATGAGATACCTTGTGATTTATTAACATCTTTGATGATTTTCTGAAGTTCTTTCAATTCTATATCAAGTTCATCATAGTGTAGTTCTCTAGATTCAACCTTTGGAGCTTGGAACAAAGAAGGGTCTGTCCCTAAGTATGAACACTGCAAGTGACCATCATCACTCAGAGTGACTATCACTCCCTTTAAATCACTACAATAAGAAAGAGAAAATGAGACATAATTCAAATTTTTGGTGGATTTAGACCTGGGCAAAAATATTTTTATTCAATTTAGCTTCAACATGCCATTAAGAAAATGGCCATATAACTATTCCTAAAGTTTTACATCAAAGGCTCAATTCAAATATTTCAAACATGATTTATATTTATATAAGCACTCCCAATGTTAGGATTCATTACGGGGGCGGGGGGGAACCCTTAACAATTATTATAATAGTTGTCACTTTGGGGGACCTTACTACGTGATAAATCATGCTCCAAAAGCTTTTCAACTATTGTATCATTTAATCCTCATTCCAGCTCCTACTTGGCAGATTCATAACAAGCTGTGAACACTTGTGGAGCCATTTCCTCATTTCGTAGTTCTCTGTCCATCCCTCTTCCTCCCATCCTTTCACTCTTCCTTCTCTCTTAGTCTCCTTTAACTTTTTTTTTTTACTCTAGAAACTAGCCCTAATATATAAATTATAGATAAACTTAGCATACCATTTTTAAAAATTGTAAATTTTCCTGAACTTGCTATAAAAAGTTGAAATGAACACTATTTGCTTCCTCCTTAGCTTTCTCAGAAGAAAAAAGAAGTCACCTCTGTCATACAGTCATTTTTAACTGATGCATAATGAATTTGTTTGATTTGCATTTGTTATGTTTCTAGTGGCCTTTGATTTAAAAAAAAAAAAAAAAAGAGGTTTCTAGTCCCATTCTAAAGGTTAAATATTCATCAAAACTTATAGAAAATCTGAGAGAAAAAAACAACTTAAAAATGCTACTATTCATCTGAAAAATATATATATGTGGTATATAAGGGTCTAGGCTTTATTCAGAATGAGTAAGAAATTTTAAAACTCCCCAACTTTGGGTCCATGGCAAATGGTCAGCTCATTAATCGAAAAGCGTAACTTGGATGAGAAGAGATACTGACATTGTTCAGTCTCTCCTATACGGTGACCACCAGTATCCACTTTACCACCTGCCTTCAACACAACATTCCTTTTTTTTAACATATGTATGTATATCCAGTCCCTATTTTTCACTCAGAAGTCAACAAGTGCCTGAATTTTACCTCTATTTCTTCAGGTTCTTGATGCATAGAACTAAGTTTTTTTAATTTTTATTTAAATTCCAGTTAATTAACATATAGTGTAATATTACTTTCAGGTATATACTATAGTGATTCAACACTTCCATACAACACCCCAGTGCTCATCTCAGCAGGTTCACTCCTTAATCCCCATCAACTATTTTACCCACCCCTGCTCTGGACACAAATTTCCTATGCACACTTTCTCCAGGGCTTACTTAGGCATGGTCAGTGCCACAAAACCCTCTTGTATGACTTCAGAGAAACAAAGAATAAACTTATATCACTGACTCAACAGCTAAAAAATCAGACTAGGAGTCAGAGACTCTGGGTTCTAACTGGGTTAGACTGGGTTCTAACTCTGACTCTACCCCTATATAGCAGTCAATTTAGAGAAGTCTTCCTAAATGTTATCTCTAAAATAAGAAAGTGAGACTGGATGATCTTCTAAGGTCTTTAAGTTTTATGAATTGGTTCTGTTAATCTAGCTCAGAAAATAAATACTCCCAAAATAATATTATTTTCCTAAAATAAAGTGTGAAAAGCAACCCCATAGTACCTCTGGGCTTTACCCTTTCTAAGCAGTCAGCTAAAGCCACCTAGTGGCCACATCACAGAAATCCTAACTTCCAGCTCTGACAAGCGCATTTCAACAGGACAAACCCTCTGTCCCCTCTGAGTTGTGACTACGGTCTACTCCCCATTCCACCCAATCCCACTAAGGTCTGGAAACTTAATGAACCCTCAGGAAACTCTAGAACACTGAAGACAAGATCTTTGGTTGGCTTTAAGAGAATTTGGAGATCATCAGGATTTTTTAATCCAAAAGAGTATATCCATTTTATCTTCCCCCTTTGAGTGGTCTATAGTATGTGAAACCTAGTATGACCCAATACAAGTTATCCCTCAGTATTCAAATTTATTTGATCTATGAATTGGATAACTTATTATTGAATCAGATTTGTTACACTGTTTTATACAGCAAATAGCAACAATTTAGACACAAGAGATTTATCTAAAAATGTATATAAGCCTATTAAGTTTAAGATAGAAAGAATCTGAATAGTAGTGTACACATGTATTTCTTCAGACTCAAAAAAATCATTACTGGTGCTCAACCTGTGCAAATATAAAAGGGAGGAGCGAGGGTCTTCCCTCACTGGAAGAATTTAACAAAGTTCACCAAAATGTCTTAAAAATAAATTACAAAACTTGAAGCAATTTACTTTTTTCTTCATTGGCATCAGACATTGCATATAATTTGGATAAAATAACAGAAACTTAGACTTCAGTTGAATTCATTTAAGATTGCACATTTTATTCCACAGGAACACTGTATTAAGCTCTAAAAACTCTAAAATAAATGAGTGGAATTTCTGTCTAAGACATCTATGATGAGACAGACACTTTGAGGCCTAGAACACAGTTAATATGTCAATCATCACTTGGTATCTTAATTCAAAGAACAAATTTTAAAATACATATATCATTCCTAAACATAAGCCAAATTTAAGTATAAGAAAAAAAGGAAAAACATAATCAAGGTGTTTTTTTTTTAATCTTTCTAAAGAATGTTTTATTTAACAATACTATCCATTTAGGTTAATGTGTAAGCTTCTGTCGATGACAGAATTTTACGCTGGAAGAGCCATCAAGTAAATCAAGTATTGAGTATACCATTATTTATACTGTTAGAATTAACATTCCAAAATTAAGGTCTCCAGATTATTACTGGTCTTTGAAGCACATCAGCTAACCCAAGGCATGAGAATAATGTATTTTATGAGGAACCAAGATCAAAACTGTTATATTCCTAGGACACATGATAATTTTGTGTATTTAGCAGTCAGGCATGAAAATAAACAACAGAGGTTACTCAGGAATCTGAAAGTAATTGTTTCATCACTCAGTAAACAGATCCCTGCCTTAACAATACATTCAAGCAAAATTCCAGACGGATTTTAAAAGTTAAATTTTACAATATGAAACTACAAAAATATTTATCTGCCCTTGGGATAGAGAGACCTTTTGCTGTAAGAAAGCAATGGAGGAAACTACAAAGGAAAGGATCACTAAATTAAACAACAAAAAAATTTTAAACTTGTTATATGCTTTAAAAAACATGATAAAAAAGAACAAAAGGCAAACTGGGAACATATTGGCAACCAATATAAGGTACATAATTTAAGTTGTACCATATGAAGTTGTGAATATTTAAAACTGTTTTTGACCTATAAAACCCATCCTGCATATTTCATCTAATATGTAAAGAACTCTTTTAAACAACAACAAAAAAAAAACCCCTCTCAAATCAATGCAAATGAGATTATATCCAAAAAGGTAAAAGGAAATGTACAATTTGCAGTTAAAAATAAGCCGATAGATGAAAAAAAAATTTTTAAAGCTGTATTTGAAAAAAAAAGCTAATTGATTATTTAATCCCTTAAAGTAGAAAAAATTGTATTCAATAATCAGTCCTGCTGTTAGAGAAGGTACATGGAGACAAAAACTCTCATACACTTTTAGAGGAAATGTAAATTTATTAAAGATGCTATTAATGATCATTTTAGAAACATCTATCAAAAAAGCCTTAGAAATGTCCATTACCTTTTAGACAATAATTGACTTACACAGTTATTAAAGAAATTTAGAAAAACACAAATGGTAAGAAAAAGGGGAAATATTTTTCTTTAAAGATTCTATTTATTTGTCAGAGAGCGAGAGAGCGCGTGAGCGCACAAGCAGGCAGAGGCAGAGAAAGAAGCAGGCTCCCTGCGGGGCAAGGAGTCGGAGGCGGGACTCCATCCCACGACCCTAGGATCATAACCTGAGCCGAAGGCAGCTGCTAAACCGACTGAGCCACCCAGGTGCCCAGGGGGAAATATTTTTAAAAACATGATGTTATCTGTAATAGAATGTTTAGAAGCCATTAACAACCATGCTTTACAAATATCTGCTTTCAGAAAAAACAGCTACATATATATAGTGTAAAAGCAAAACCTAATATTGCATATGTATTTATTTTAATTTTTTAAGATATAGGTATATAAAATACAGATTAGAAAAAAATTACTGAAATGCTAATAGAATGGTGACTATTTCTGGTTAGTGAGATTATGAGCTATTTTTTTAAACTATTTTTTAAGAAAAAAAATGTATGTTCCATTTTCTATCCCCAAAGACTGAATTTGAATCTGCATTTAAAAGCTAAATGAAAAAAAATAAAATAAAATAAAAAATAAAAGCTAAATGATGGGTCGCCTGGGTGGCTCAGCAGGTTGAAGCCTCTGCCTTTGGCTTAGGTCATGTTCCCAAGGTCCTGGGATAGAGCCCCACCTCGGGCTCTCTGCTCTGTAGGGAGCCTGCTTCCTCCTCTCTCTCTGCCTGCCTTTCTGCCTACTTGTGATCTCTGTCTGTCAAATAAATAAATAAAATCTTAAAAAAATAAATAAATAAAAAATATAAATAAATAAATAAAAGCTAAATGATTTGTGGAATTAAAACTTTAATCCAGTTCTCTATTTTCTGACAAGGCCAATATATAAAATATGCAATCTGAAAGTATCTGACATAGAGCTCACAAAAGATAGAAAATAGTTACAATAAATAGAATGAAAGTTTTAAAAACAAATGAAAAGAATTATTCACGGACTCTAATGGTCTCTTGTCCAGCTGCATTTCATGCAGAAGAGAAATATTTTAAGCTATCAAATTGTCAAAGTCTGGTGTTTATTACTAGATATAGTCATCAAAGAAATTTTAAAAACTTAAATATTATTTATTGCATGCAATTTTTGTCCCGCCTCAGGGAGGGTCATACAGTTTGAAGGCACTTTCCTTTAGGCACTATAGGCTGACTCAGTGTGAGCAACCCTTCCTCAGTCTCAAAAGACTAGATGTGGTCATTTGAATATATTTTGAGTCATTTCATCATGATTCATTTAAGACATCTTTCTTTAGTATCTGCTATACAATAGAAGCTACAAAGGTAAATAGGACACGGTACTTGTCCCACTAAAAAACTCTGGCCTAGTTATAAATGAAAACTTATTTTTTTAAAAAAAGAGATCCTGATTTTGACTTCTCCCCTCCAACTCAAACCTGTTCCTCCCATAGGTCATATTATCTATTTTCCTAAAATTAATACCTAAGTATTTAAGAATCAAATATGGAAAAGAAAAAAGGAAAAGAGACAAATTCTACAGAAAATGTCATGTAAATGATATCTGCCTTTAATCTACAAAGTAAATATTAAATGATTATGGTTACTTCCTTTGTTGAGATGAAATTAGCTGACACACCTGGTTGGAATTCTATAGCTAAGGGCATATTTGATTGCCATTTAGAAGTTACTTTTGTCAGCAGCCTCCAACTTTGTACATTTAGAAAAAAATTAAAATCTTTGGGGGTTAGGGGGGAGAAGTTGAGAGGGACTCTCAAGCAGGTTCCATGCTCAGCATGAAGCCCAATATGGGGTTCAATCTCACAACCCTGAGATCATGACCTGAGCTAAAAACAAGAGTCAGATGCTTAACCAACTAAGCCACCCAGGAGCTCCTAAAATCTCTTTTGATGAGAATTATTAATTGTTAAAATTATCTGAGTTATAAAGCAGATTAATGAATATAGAATCTAACAGGGATATGGCTCTCTTGTTAGTTCTTGTGAGGATGGGTATGTCTTAAAAGAGAAATAATTTTCACACTGGAAATACGTCATATCATAATTATACTTATGCTTAAACAGCTTTGGAATCTTTAGTGCCTCTACCAAACTAACCCTAAAACAGAAAAGAAAAGCAGGGGGTGTACAATTTTTTTCTACTCTCTTTTTTATATATTCACCTCTCATTTCTCTGCTGCATTTCATTTACTTATCATTCATTCACTTATTCATTCATTCATTCATAAAGCATTTTCAAACACCTATTATATTCAGGATACCATGTGAAGTGCTACAGAATATACACAATTAAAATCAGAAAATTAGGGGCACCTGGGTGGTACAGTCAGTTAAACGTATGATTCTTGCTTTCAGCTCAGGTTTTGATCTCAGGGTTGTGAGATCGAGCCCCACACTGGGCTCCACGCTCAGCAAGCAGTCTGCTTAAGACTCTCTCCCTCAGGGGTGCCTGGGTGGCTCAGTGGGTTAAAGCCTCTGCCTTCGGCTCAGGTCATGATCCCAGGGTCCTGGGATCCAGCCCGGCATCAGGCTCTCTGCTCAGCAGGGAGCCTGATTCCCCCCTCTCTCTCTGCCTGCCTCTCTGCTTGCTTGTGATCTCTGTCAAATAAATAAATAAATAATCATTAAAAAAAAAAGACTCCCTCTCCCTTTGTCCCTCCCCCACCTACATGTGCACACGTGTGCTCTCTCTTTCTAAAATAAATAAATCTAATTTAAAAATCATATTTAAGGGACGCCTGGGTGGCTCAGTTGGTTAAGCAGTTGCCTTAGGCTCAGGTCATGATCCCAGCGTCCTGGGATCGAGTCCCGCATCGGGCTCCTTGCTCAGCAGGGAGCCTGCTTCTCCCTCTGCCTCTGCCTGCCATTCTGTCTGCCTGCACTCGCTCTCTCTCCCTCTCTCTCTGACAAATAAGTAAAATCTTTAAAAAAAAATCATATTTAAAAAATAAAAATAAAAAATAAAATCAGAAACTAGCTCAAAAAGATTGCAACCCCAAAAAAGAATAAGACATGCTCCTATGTCATGGAAGACGTAAGTACCATAAGACAAGTATAAAGTACTTTAATATTCATAAGGAGCAATGTCATTTCTAGCCAAGAGGATCAGGGAAATTTTAATGGTGGAAATTGAAGCTAAAGTTGAAAACTTGAATGTTGCCTATTCTTCAATAATTGTTTCTGAAACCTGAATTAACCCGTATGTGATTTGTAAGCAACAAAATGATGTCAACAGAACTTCAAATTGGTTCATACTCAATTTTTGCCACTATCTGAATGCTCTGAACTTCCAAGTAGAGTATGTGACCATACACAATGCACCATTCTTCCAGTGTCCTTCACAGCTCAGTTTGTATATGTGACCTCTAATGACAGTGTTTCTTACATGGTTCTCAAGATCAGTGTGCATTTTGCTCTTATCTCCTCCACCCTTCCTTTAAGCTACCTTCACCTTTCTGTTTAAAAGTAAAGTCCTAGGGCACCTCAGTGGCTCAGTCAGTTAAGGGACCAACTAGATTTCAGCTCAGGTCATGATCTCAGCATTGTAGACAGAACCCCTCCATTGGGCTCCATGCTCAGTGAGGAGTCTGCTTCTCTCCCTCTCCCTCTTCCTCTGCCACTCTTCCTGTTTATGTGTTCTTTCTTTTTTTCTCTCTAATATAAATAAATCTTTTAAAAATACATAAATAATTTAAAAATAAAAGTGAAGTCCTTGGGGCACCTGGGTGACTCAGTTCACTGAGTGCCCAACTCTTGATTACGGCTCATTTCAGGCTGTCAGGGTCCTGGGATCTGCCTGCACTGAGCTCTGTGCTCAGTGAGGAGTCTGCTTGAGATTCTCTCCCTCTCCCTAACCCTCTGCCCCTCCTCCCACTAAAAAGGAAAAAGTAAATTCCTCTTTTATTGTGGCTTTTTTCTTTTTTGTTTGGTGGGTGCTGTTCTGCTTACTTTTTTGGTGCTCCAATTTAAAAACTGTATAAATTTTAAGTGATTCATCCCATGAAAATTTTTTTTAAAACTTCTTACTTGTACACTAATGTGCACACTAATGCAACACTGTGTATCAACTATACCTCAATTTAAAAAAACTTCTGTTAATTTATAATTTATGACATTATAACAAATATATGCAATATTGAATCTTTTAAATTGGGAGAGTAGCCTTCATATCCAGTATGGAGAACATGAGAGAATAAAAGCATGAAGGGAAAAAAGTTCACACTATGTATGTGAAAGAACAAGCAGCCTGGATACATGTGATAGATAAAATTAAGAGCAGACTGTTGGGAATAAAGCCACCTAAAGATCTTAACCATTACACTATGCAATTGTGGAACGAGTGAAGGGTTTTGAACTGGTGAGTGACATGAGAAAAAAATGCTTTAAAAAGATATACTTTAAAAGGCTCAATATTGCTCAAAAAAAAGTTGATCCTCACCAAAATGAAAGACAATCCAAATGAACATCTCCAGGCTTTTTTTTTTTTTTTTTAAAGAAACCAACAAGCCAATTTCCACATTTCTATGGAAATGCAAAAAACCTAGAATGGCAAAACAATCTTAAAAAAGCAATAGAGATGGAGCACTTTCATAAAATGACATCAGGACACACTATAAATCTACTATAATCAAAACACTGTAGCATTAGCATGAGGATAAATAGATCTATAGAACAGAGACTCCAAAAACAAATCCATACTCATGCAGTCATTTGAGTTTCAACAAAGAGGCCAAAGCAATTCAATGAAGCGGGGGGTGGGGGGGAGTCTTTTTAACAAATGGTGTTGGAACCATTGGATATCCAAATGGGAAAAAAGAAAGAAACTTTACATTCTATACAAAAATTAATTTGAGGTAGATCATTGACCTAAACATAAGGGATAAACCTATAAAGATTTTTAAAGAAAACATCAACAACATCTTCAGGATCTGAAACAGACAAAGATTTCTTATAGATATACAAGTAAATAGAGAGTTATAAAATAAATAAGTTACAGGAATGTAAAGTACTGCATAGGGAACACAGTCAATAATATATGGCTTTGTGTGATGGCAGATGGTAACTACAGTTCTCGTGGTGAGCATTTGGGGATGTATATAAATGTCAAATCACTATGTTGTACTTCTGCAATTAATATGATACTGTATGGCAACTATGTTTCAACTTTAAAAATTAAAAACAATTTCTGAGGATGTGGAAAGCAAAAAATCACTAAAAATAATAATTAGATTTGTTCATACAAAATTTCTCATCAAAAGATACCATTAAGAAAATGAATAGACAACCCCAAAACTGGGAGAAAATATTCACAAAACAAATTTCTGACAAAAGATGTGTGTCCTCTGCACAAAAAGAACTACTATAACAAATGACAAAAACATCAAAAAAAAATTTTAACTGGGCAGAAGACTTGAGTAGACATTTCACAGAGTAAAGGATAAAAATGACCAATAAGCTAAGAAAAAGATGCTCAACATCATTACTCATCAGGGAAATGAAAATTGAAATCACAATTAGGTACTACCTCACATGTATTAGAATATTAAATTAAAAAGACTGACAGCACTAAATATTGGAGATGATATGGAGCACCCAGAACTCTCATACATCCATGGTGGGATGTTAAATGGTTTTACCACTTTGCAAAGGGCTTACCTGTTTCTCATAAGATTAAACATATACCACCCCTTTGGCCCAGCAACTTTATACTCCTAGTTAATTATCTAAGATAAATAAAATATATCACTTCTCGGCCTTTTGGCTAAGATCAAGTGTAAGATAAATAAAACATATGTCCACAAAAAGGCTTATACAAGAGAAGGGAAAAAAACAAATTATGGGATATTCATTGAACAGGACACTTCTCAGCATTAAAAAATAGGGGTGCCTGGGTGGGTCAGTTGGTTAAGCAACGGACTCTTGATTTCAGCTCAGGTCATGATCTCAGGCTCCTGGGCCTGAGCTCCATGTCATGCTCTGAGCTCAGTGGGAAGTCTGCTGTAGATTCTCCTTTCTCCCTCTGCCCTGTGCCCTGTTCATGCACTCTCTCTTTCAAATAAATAAATCTTTATAAAAAATTATAATTAGCCACTGTTACATACAACAAGAAAAACTACTTGAAAAATATTATGCTGAACAAAATAAGACAGACTTAAAAATTATACTGTGTGATGTCATTTATATGAAATTCTAGAATATGCAACATAAAAATATCAGTAATTGTAGTTACCTGGAATGGTGTTATTAACTGAAAAGGGACACAAGGAGTATTTTTCTTTTCTTTTTTTTAAGATTTATTTATTTTATTTGAGGGAGAGAGAGATAGCACGAGTGTGAGGGACAGAGAGAGTCTTAAGCAGACTCCACACTGAATGTGGAGCCCAACACAAGGCTTCATCTCAAGACCCTGAAATCCTGCCTTGAGCCAAAACCAAGAGTCCAACCAACACTTAACTGACTGCACCACCCAAAAGCCCCAGGAATATTTCTGATCATGGAAATGTTCAATAACTTGAGAGAGCTATAGGTTACACAGGTAAATCCATTTGCCAAAACTATACAGTTAAGGTTTGTGCCTTCCAATGTATATAAATTTCACCTTTAAAAAAAGGAATAAAAAATAGGATAGCTGAAGGTGTGAAAGACATGGCAAACATGCCAGAACTTTGATAATTACTGAAGCTAAGCACTAGGTACAGTAGAATTCATTATACTATCCACTTACTTTGTATATATTTGAACTTCTCCACAATATAGATGGAGGAGGGGAACAGCAAATAAAATGTATACAAACACTATGTGAAAATATATATATATATATATATATATCACTAATATATATATATCACTTATATATATATATCACTATATATATACATATATGTATACACACAGAATATATATATACATAGAGAGAGAGAGTACAGAGTAAATATATATATAGAGAGAGAGGAGAAAGAGACAGAGAGGGAGACATTATCAACACACTACCCACAGAGATTATATATAAAATCAACCATGACATGACCTGGGCCTGTCTAACATTTTTGCTCTATATTTAAGCCATGTAAGTTCTCTTCCCCACTCCCACACTCATTCAACCCTCTCCTTCATCCTGCCCATTTCTCTTTATCAGTGTGGTAAACTGCAAAGATGGTCAAAATGTTCTCCCTCTATGTATCCAGTGGCTCTTGCAATGTGACTTTACAGTTTCTCTCATCAAGTGGTGAAGCCTATTTCTCCACTCCTTGAATTTGGACTGGACTTGTATCTTGCTTTGGTTAAGAGAATAATGAGATCAGCCTGGATCAGAGGGGGCTGTAATCCAGTTCTGTGTGTCCTTAAAAGAGACAAAAAAGAAGACACAGAGAAAGCCAGGTAAAGACAGAGGCAGAGAGTGACTGGAGCAATGAGTGTTCAAACTAAGAACACCAAGGGTTGCCAGAAGCGATCAGAAACTAGGAGAGAGGCATGAAATAGATTCCCCCTAAGAGCCTGCAGACAAAATCAGCCTTCTTCAAACATTGATTTTGGACTTCTGTCATCCAGAACTGTGAGAGAATAAATTTCTGTTAAGGTACCAAGTTTGTTGTATCTTGTTACAGCAGCCCTAGGAAACTAATACACAGCACAGAGCCGAAGAATCAATCAGCCAAAAGTTGACAACCCACAGAATAATGACCTAAACAGCTGTTGTTTTAAGCTACTAAATTTTCAGACAGCTTGTTACAAAGAAAAGATAATTGACACGATCAGTCTTCCAAATATCACCTTTTAAAAAAATTATCTCTTCCATAGCTGATCTTATTACTTACAAATAAAACGGACCACTTCACTATCCCCACTACATAATACTTCTACAACAGCATTTATAAAATGTTATAGCATTATTTTTTAACTTTGGCATGTTTGTCACCTTTGGTCAGCCTGTAAACTCTCTCAGAATAGAGATTATGTGATAGTGAATTTATATCCCTCAATATCAAACATGATAACTTCATCTATCTGAAATTTTCCAAAAGAATTCACTCTAAATTCATCTTTATAATATCTGTTTTTAGATATAAAGTAATCCAAAAAGACCACAACATTCCATACAGCAATTAATAATAATAAAATAAGACCCTTGAGGTCAATAATAGAATATACCCAACTTTATTTACAGTTATCTAATATCCCTTCCTTATTCCTTCTAGTCATCAAACAATAAGGCAATGCCAAATGCAGTGGCAAGACACAGTATGCCGGTGGTAGCTCTGACCTGGCACTGAGCCTTCTATGTATAAATGCCAAGAAAGCCAGTGTGCAAATACATTCTCTCCCAAAGAAAACAAGAAACCTTTCTAAAGAATAAGTTCAAGAAATTTAATCTTTCCACAAATAAAACGATGTTGAAGTCCTTCCCTGATACATGAAAGAAGACATGATTCTATGCCATGATTTTCTACCACAGTAAGCCTTTAACAGGAATTAAGTCAGGCATTAAGCAAACCACCTGTGTATGTTTAGTATGTATGTGTTAAGAAGTTATTTTTGCAATTTTTAAAAATAATTATGCTTTCTTTGTCCTTTCCTGCATGAACATCTCTCAGGTAAAGCATCATACCAATACACTTTGATATACATAGCTCATACTGAATATGAAAATCTGGGAGCCAGGAAGAATCAAACATCGAATCTAAATTTCCTGATTCACAGTGAAGTATTTTTTCATTCACCATTCTATGGTGACTTCCCAAGAATAGAAAATTTAAAACAAGTTTTAAGGTGCAATTTGAGGTTTATGTAGTTTTTAATTATTGCTATCCATAATTAGCTTCATGATAATCAAGAGTTGGATTATTTAATGGGAGAGACAAGGTAATTAGAGTGTCCAAGAAAAAGACAAGTAAAATGGGGGAGCCAAGGCCAGCTTCCAAAGATATCAAAGTAGCAAAAATTCTGCAAAAAGAAGTTGTCACAGCAAATTGCAGAAATTACAGAAGTTGTATTGGAGAGACGGAACAAAATATCTCTTGTAGTAAAAAAAATTCCAAACATCAAGAACTCAGAGATCAAGAACTAATTCTTATTAGACTTATTAGAAAGTCAACACAAAGCTATATACTGCATATGACTAATTATATTCACAGACTAAATAAGAAAACTGCTAACCAGGGGGAAAAAATGATGTAATTTCTTACAAGTACTTATTTATTGCTGCAGAAGCAAAATGTGTTGATAAGGATTTGACTCAATTCCAGCTTCTTTAATTATTGAAAAAGGTATTTATTTATTTACTTATTTACTTATTTATTTATGTAGCACCTACTGTATTCTAGCACCATAGACAGTTTACACTGGTCATTTCTCTTGAAGAACCTAAAGCACGGTGGGCAATACAGACATGTAAATCAAACAAGAATGTATGAGACATGCTCTGATAGATAATCGATGTAAGCAAGGGAGCCAACAGAAACAAAGGAGAACAACAACAAATCAGATAGTGAAAGGAGAGAATGCTTCCTAAAAGAGATAACATATGCAGGAATTGGATAAGACAAGAAGCAGAACATTCCAGCCAAATGCTATCCATGAAGGGAACACATACACACACACACACAGAGCACAGAATATCGGACATTCAGGAAAAGTGTTTAGTAAGGCCAGAACCACTCATTCAACAAGTTATCTACTGAGTATCAAAGATGTGCCAGGCACAGTTCTCAGAGTGAGACAATCAGTGAAGAAATCACACAAAAATCTCTGTCTTCTAGGAGCTCACATTCTAGTAAGGAGGGAAGTACAATGAACAAAAGAAGTAAATATGTAGTATGTTCAAAGATGACAAGTGCTATGGAGAAAAAGAAAGCAGATAAATTAATACTCAAATTGGGCCTAAAAGAAAAGGCATGATTTGCATAGGTGTTAAGCCTAGGGAGGTCATTCCAGAGAAGCGGATAAGTGAGCATAAGTAATACTATACAGGTGTTTCCAACAGCCAGAAAATCTATTTCTCCCTAAGAGAATTCAGATGGAAAAGTGGTTGAAGAAAAAAATTAAAGGGAGTAATGGAAAGCCACTGAAAGATTCCAATGGAGGAAAAAAAAATACATTTTCTTAGTCCTCCTAAATTTCCATGTATTTGACAGAACTGATCGTATCGCTTCCATTCACTCATTCAATAGGCACTCCTGACTATGCATGACTATGACTAGGTATGTAAGGAAGCATTGTGTTAAAAATAATATTTTTTAAAGTAATACTGTATAAGATGTCATAGAAGTTTACAAAGGTGTGGCTCATGTCCAGTCACTAAGGAAGATAGGTGCCTACATCCTATTCTGCATAACACAAGACATCATGTGCTAAGTATTATAATGGATAAACAAAGTTCAGTAGAAACACAGATAAGGACATTATAAAATGTTAAACTTGTGAAACTAAGAAAGGCCTCATGGAGGATTTGAAAAATGAGTTGAATTTAAACAAAAAGAGATGGACAGAAAAAAGGTATTTTGGGTGGAGAAGCAGCATGAGTAGAGGTTTGGAAATACACAATCATATGTTATTCCAAATGCAGTATGAGGTAAAGCATGGCAGGAAACTTTTTTTGCATAAGAGTTAATCCAGAAAAAATGCAAATGTTTCTAGGCCACATTACCTTTCTTTCAAAATTAAAATAGTGTTTAATATGTCCCATGGGAGAAAGTATATTTCTTACTATTTAGGTTAACATCCTACTGAAAAGAAAAATGTCAGTGGGGAAAAAAATAATGACCACTGGTTTTTTGTTTTTTGTTTTTAATTTATTTTTTTTTAATATTTTATTTTTTCAGCGTAACAGTATTCATTATTTTTGCACCACACCCAGTGCTCCATGCAATCCGTGCCCTCTCCAATATCCACCACCTGGATCCCCCAACCTCCCACCCCCTGCCCCTTCAAAACCCTCAGATTGTTTTTCAGAGTCCATAGTCTCTCATATGACCACTGTTTTTAAGCCACTAAAATGTTAAGATATAGACATTTTTGAGGAAAAAAATATAGTAGCTTTCCAACACCTCATGCAGCAAGCAAGTTCATTGTGTTAGGAACCATGCAGAGTAAAGGGGAAAAAGAAATGGAATCTTCTTTAAAATGCAAATCTGATCACACTATTCAGAGGCTTAGAAACCTCCCTTGGTTTCCCAATTAAAATTCAAAATCCTTTCAATAAAGCTATGATTTGACCCCTGCTTACTTCACCAGTCTCTCTCTACCCACTCTCCCCTCACCCACTCACTGCCCCTCAATCCCCCCCCCCCCCCCCACACTGATCTTACTCCATTTCTTTGGGACTGTCACTCTCCATGCCCCTTTGGTGCCTGGTACACTCTTCGTCCCCTCTCCTCATAAATTATCTTTGTCTAATTCAAGCCTACTCATCCTTCCGATTTCAATCCAAATGTCAGAAAATTTTCTCCTGACCTCACATTCTAGGTGAGATCTCTTATTATATAATACGAAAGTACTAAGTACTATTCCTTCATGGGGTTTTTCCACAGTTGAAATAATATATTTATGTAATTATGTATTTAATCTTGGTCTCCCCAACTACAAGTTTCATGAATTCAGTAACCATGACTGCTTTGTTCATAAATGCATCCCCAGAACCTAGCACCTTAAGTAAGTGGTATAGAGAGGGAGGGAAGCTAAATAAACATTTTAATTGAATTAATAAAGTGAAGAAAGCCAAATGATTCTTTGTTGTAGGGCTATCCCATGCACTGCAGGATGTTTAGCAGCTTCCCTAGACTATACCCACTAAACACCAGTAATAACTCTCCCCCACCCACTTATGACAACCAAAAATGTCTCCAGGCATCGCCAAATGTCCTATAGGAGGCAAAATCACTCCCAGTTTAGAATCACTGAGGTAGATGATCATATATCCTGCTTTGTATAGTCCCTGCTTCTGCCTGTTGTACTGGTAAATTATTAACAGTACCCCTTTCATTCTCAGAAGTATCCCAGTTTGGATGGTAAGTTATATTGTCCTCCTACCTAGATGTACATTTATGGGTTGGTTCTCTTCCCCGGAATAACTGAACTATTATGTATATGATGACCATGGTTTTATTTCTAACTTAGCAGAAATTATATCATTATTTCCAAGAAATATGGTTTAAAACAATAGCAAAAACCTTTCTATGTAGTACATTTTAGAATTAGTAGGAACAGTATAATTACAACGGACAGAAGAAGTATGGCAGAGACAGGATGAACAATAGTACAGGACAGTCAATTCAGTATGGAAAAAGAGTAGAGAAAGAAGTCAAAGAGGACTTCTAAGTTTTAGCCCAGGAGAGGTAGGTCTAAAGTCATCTATCAAGAGTAGATACAAAGCAGAAGAACAGTTGGATTTTGCAGGGTAGATGGGGAGGTGATGATAGCAAGCTTGCATTCTAAGGCAACTCTTCCATATTCAGGTGAGAACCACCAGACATGTGGAAGCACAAGTCTTTGTAGACACACAGATCTTTGTCGTGATCTACTCCACTCCTCTGGCTCCAATGCCACTGTACTTCCTTTGATTTTTTAACTACTATTTGGCTTTCTTTCTTTTTTTTTTCTTTTTTTTTTTTTTAAAGATTTTACTTATCTATTTGCTTTCTTTAAGAGCTCTTCTTCCTGCCTCCCAATTATGACGACTCCCTAAACACTATTCATACCTCTGTTCTTCCCACTCACTGTTAACTCTGAGAATTCAACATTCTATTAGCTGTTACATGTGTACTGACAACTGCTAGGCCCATGTCTAGCCTGTAATCTCAAAGATCATGCTGTCCCCCTGAGCATAGTATTTCTACTTGAATTACATTAACTTACCTATATATGAGTCTTTCCAGTTTAAAACAGATTTTTGCATGTATTTATTTCCAACTATATACATCAGCCATCTTAATTCAACATGCTGAAACTAAACTTCTCCTGCTCATAAAACTGGTTCCTATTCCAAGCTTTCCTTCTCTTTCAATATTACTACAAGTAACCTCACTACCAAGTCCCCAATAATAACCGTAATTCTTTCTCTGCCTTATGGCTCTATATTAAAAGTCACCAAAGGCACCAGAAAAGCACTTGAAAAAATTCAACATCCATTTATTGTAAGAACTCTCAACAAAGAGGGTATAGAGGGACTGTACCTCAACATCATAAATGTCATATATCACAAGTCCCCAGTTAATACCAGACTCAATGATGAAAAGCTGAAAGCCTTTCCTCTAATGTCAGAAACACAAAAAGGATGCCCATTCTTGTCACCTTTATTCAACAGAGTGTTGGAAGTCCTAGGGATGAAAGAAATAAAAGGTATCTAAATGGGAAAGGAAGAAGTAAAACTATCACTATTTTGGAGAGGACATATTACATATATATACAAAACTCTTCAGACTCTATCAAAAAAATTAGAACCAATAAACAAAATACAGGAAAGGAATACTGCAGGATACAAAATCAACCCACAAATATCTGTTGCATCTTTATACATTAATAACAAACTATCAAAAGAATAAAGTTAAGAAATTTATAAACTAAGAAAACAATCTCATTAATAATTGCATCAAAAAGAATAAAATAACTAAGAATAAATTTTACCAAGAGTGTTATTGAAAACTACAAGTCATTAATGAAAGAAATTGAAGAAGATACAAATAAACATAAAGATACTCTGTGCTCATGAAAGAATCAATATTGTTAAGATGTGCATAAAATCAAAAGCAATCTAGGGGTTCCTGGGTGGCTGAGCCAGCTAAGCATCTGCCTTCAGCTCAGGTTCTCAGGCTCCATATATCTGATAATGGACAATATCCAAAATATATAAAGAACTCATACAACTCAATAGCAGAAAAACAATCCAGTTTAAAAATGGACAGAAGATATAAACAGACGTTTCTCAAAGGAAGACATACAGATGGCCAACAGACACATAAAAAGATGCTCAACATCAACTATCATCAGGAAAATGGAAATCAAAACTACAATGAGAAATCACGTCACACCTGTCAGAATGGCTAAGATCAACAACAGAAGAAACAACAATTTAAGTGTCCATTGATGGATGAATGGATACAGAAATTGTGGTACACATATATATAATGGAACATTACCTGATCATAAAAAAGAATGAAATATTGCCATTTGGGACAATATGGATGGACCTCAGGGCATTTTGCTAAGTGAAATACATCAGGGAAAGAAAGATAAGTACTGTATGATGTCTCTCATAAATGGAATCTTTAAAAAACAAACAAAAGAAAGCTCATGGATTAGAACAGACTGGTGGTTGCCAGAGGTGGACAGTAAATGGGAAAAATGGGTGGAGGGGGTCAAAAAGTAAATAAATAAATAAATGAATAAATAAAATCTTATGATGAATACGTAAATTTTATGGTGCTTTCCCTATAGCTCTATGAACTCAAGCTAGCAAACGTCAGACCTTTAGTGAATAAACAAATCTTGTGAATGGACTGACACCTTAGCAGTGATAGTTCTTTAGCAAAAATCCAATTAAAACAAAGAATTTCAGAAACTCACTAATGTCTATTTTTTTACCTATTTACTCCTGCCTGAAACATTGAGGCTATTCTTAATAGTTTGACCTCTAAATTTGTGTTCACACATCCTTTTGGCCAGCTTATCCCTTAATTCTGACCTTACTATCGTCTTTAAGGAAAGTAAAGGGCTCTGTGCTGAGCTGCAACTCCAATTTGAATCACTCTTAACTTGATTCCATGTTTCTCAGCATGTTACACATAATCTTTTTGTGGCATACAGTTAGCTAGGTGCCTGAGCTTCAGAGAAGAACCAACTAACAACACCCTGCCTATCTATCGTTTACCGGTCAGAAGATGATAGTTATTTACTTGCACATCTACAATTCCCACCCCTCTACACACATATAGTCTACTGAACATATGTCACTTCCTTATCACCTGACTTTTGAAAAGTTCTTCATTCAGTGATTGAGGTCATTTTGCAGACCTGCTATCAATATCTAGCAATTTGTTTCAGAAATTCATTTTGGTATAGAGTGACAATACTGTAACAAAATACAATATAATGTGAATAGCTTCAGTGAATGATTTCATTACAGTACAAATCTGTCTCCTTTTTTGTAGGCCTATAAGACTTACTTATTTGCATTCACATTAACAATAAACACATCATCTAAATTTACCAGAACTTAGCCCAAGTTAGCAACATCTTTAAGGTATAAAAGTAAAATATTCCTTAATGTCTATTAACTTCTACAACTAAGGAATTACTAATAACAAACAGACCCCCCAAAATGCAATACATATGGCAAAAAATGTACTCCTAAATTGAACAGCAAATTTGTGAAATGCATTTCATGCTGATAAAAAAAAAATGTTTAATCTAGATGGTGATGGAAAGTCATTAATAATAATACCCCACACAAGGTTCATGTCCTTCCAAGTGGAAAATGAGAATGGCCTTCTTTATGATTCTAATTACTTCTGCTACTACTATTATTACTGATTGTACTTGACCTTAGTTCAAATGACTTGAGAATTTTGTCATCACTTAAAATCCAAAAAACAGAGACCACAAAAAGAAGAAATCCTAATTTTGTTACTGCATGTACACAGGTAAGTGATACTTTATAAGCAAATATGTTACAAGTTGAATGTTTAAAAGTATACTATATTGTGGTCACTAATGAATTGTGATTCAATCAAATTGCTTTGTGCTCTTGTTCTTTTGAATTATGTGGTTTAAGAACTTAATTATTGAATTTAGTAGCTTTTGGAGAAGATTCCTCAGAAATACTGCATGCACACAATGTCTCTGTAAATATCATTTCATTCAGTGGGTTGCCCATAGAATTTGTTATTTCAATTATTTGCTGAGATATTTTATTTTGTGCTATTTCTATTATATATCATGCTAGAGTCACAGGAATACCGGATTTGAAGGGGCACTTCAATGCCTAAAATATGAAACAAATTACTCTGGTATCTAAAATAACCTAACTGTGAAAGCAACTGCTACACACATGTGGTAATAATCTGCAAAACTATCTTTTATTGGATTTTAGATAATAACAATGGCATATGCTTTTGGTACATCTACTCTTACAAAACAAATTTTTCACAACATAACCTTTCAATAAATCAAAATGCTTCAGATACTTTCCATCATACAATATCAATCCAATAACTCAAGTATCTGGCTTACAGGATTTAGTGTACAAACATTTATAGATTACTATCAAAAGAAAAGCATTTCATCATTTTTACTCCAATACAGTTTAGTGATTACAAAAAAAATTTTTACATTCTAAACCATAAAATTCCTTGTTCTCCTTTTTCTACATTTTCTTGTCCTGAGTAACAGGATTGACTTTGGGAGACCTCACTGATGCTAATATAAAATGAACTTGCTGTCTGGAAGGAAAAACAGTTCAGCAGCATGATGGCCTGCATTACAGATTGACATTCACTGGATAAAATAAGTTTTCCTTTACCATAAACAATCTTCTACTCTTTATAAGATCCTTCACTTTTAGTACAATGCTTATGAATCGATATGCTTTCCATTAAAAAAAATTTCTCCCTCCAAATATATTATTTCATTAGTGACAAAGTGACAAAGACAGAAGAGATGTTTATAAGTCTATACTACACTGTAATAAGTAATGAGATCCCAATCACCTTCTTCTCTTCTATCTTTTTTCCTAGTGCTCTGTGTAAACGGGGAAAAAGTGTATGCCTTTCTTCTCTTCTTCCACTTTTCCAACATAAGTGAAAGAAAGAACCTTGTTAGATTCTCTTTGACCTTTCCTGACTTCCTGCATTACCATTACCTTCTGTTAAGAACCAGTATTCATTCACTCCTACACACACACACACACACACACACACACACACACACACACAGATAATGGATGTGTTAATCAGCTGATTGTGGTAGTCATTTTACAATACATATGCATACAAGCCATCACATTGTACAACTTAAATATATATAATTTTATTTATCAGTTATATATCAATACAGCTAGGGGGAGAAAAAGAAGCAATATTAAGAAGGAATATGTGGAGCACCTGGGTGGCTCAGTTGATTAAGCATCTGCCTTCAGCTCGGGTCATGATCTTGGGGTCCTGGAATTGAGTCCTACCTCAGGCTCCTGGCTCAATGGGGAGTCTGCTTCTCCCTCTCCTTCTTTCTGCTCTTCCCCTCAATTGCACCCATGCACACATATGTACTCTCTCTCTTTCTCTCAAATAAATAAAATCTTAAAAAAAAAAAATATGTAAAAGTACTTAAAAGAAACACTATTAACCTACCTACATCAACCCACACTACCTACTGGTTTTTTTCACCAATTTCTTTTTTTAAAAGTAACAGTGATTTATTACCCCACACTTTTGGGCCCTCTTGAATTAAGAGCTTTGGAAAGAAATGAGTTGTGAATGAATCCATAACTTTAAGCCTATCATACTAAAATTGCTGAAATCAAAAAGAAAAATCTTAAAGCAGCCCAAAAATGACAGATTACCTTTAAAGAAGTAATAGAATAACATAGCTACCTTCTCAGTAGTAACTATAGAGTGAGATGACCAAGGACTGGTATTTTCAAAGCACAGAAAGAAAATAACTGCTATTCTAGAATTCTATACCCAGCACAAATATCTTTCAAAAATGACCATAAACAAATCTTTTCACACAAAGAAAAACTGAAGGATTTACTTTCCCGCAGACCCATACTAAAAGAAATAATAAAGGGTGTTTTTTAGGCAGAGAAAAAATTATCTCAGCTAGAAGTCTGAAGATTTAGGAAGTAAGACCAATGAAAAATGTAAAAAATGTAGATATATCTATGTTATTAAGTGTCCAAAGTTTATTACTATTCCATGAACTCTTATTATATCTATCTAGAACAGGAATAGTACTGGTATTGGTATTCATATTTTAAAGAAGAAGAAAAAACAAGGAGAGGCATATCCAAAGTTCATTTGCTCAAAATCCTAAAGGTAACTCTGGCAATCCTAGTCTACCCATGCTGCTTCTGAAATCTGTAATTTAGAAGACAAAATTTAAAAAATCAAATATTTTTTTAAAAAGCAAGTCAAATGATTAGAGAGAGAAGTAAAAAATCTTGGCTTCACTGATGCTTTGATATTGAGAAACTATTTTCTTGGTAGTGCCTCTATGAACTGGCTATTTTCCATTTGCCCTGAAAACTTTCCATCTGTTTCCAATCTGCTCTGTGCCAGAAGAAACTGACCACTGTATCAAAGGATCCCTTTTCCTCTGGTTTCCAGTTGAGTTTGGCCAATGAGGATCGCTGGCAAGAGACAGGAGAGGGAGGAAAGTGGGGTCAGGTATTTCCTTCCTCATTTCCTTCCCTACTAGATCACCAAGGGGATTGTGTACCTCAACCTAAGGCAATATAGCTCCTGTCAGATGGTCCTCTCCTATACTACAGCTATACTCTTCAAGCTCTGGTAACCAATCCCTTATTCTATTCCTCCACACATAGGGATGGTAATGGTTCCCATTGTTGTCAGCCTCACCTCGCTTGTTGTTCTCTTTTACCCTTGCTCACAACTACCCTCTCAATTACTCCATTTGAGTGTGCCATCTATTTGCTGCTGAGACACTAATCTACATAACCTGCATGGCAATTTAACATCTGAGGCAGAAAAAACAGAACAGACACTAAGAGCCCTAAAGTCAAAAACAACTGGAATTAGATCCCTGCTCCCAAACTGTGTGACCTTGAAATAGTATGCTAACATCTGTAAGCCTCTCTTACTTCATGTGTGAAATTAAAAAAATAATATCAGTACCCACGTCAAAAATTGTTCTTCAGTGTGAATTACTTATTTTAAACAGCTTAGTCTGGTGCCTGATAAAAAGTAAGGGCTTAATAAATAGTCAATGATTATTATTATTATTAATATTATTACTACTATTTGCTTCATAGAGTATAAAATTGACCACATGACTATAACTATGGAATAAACATATCCACACTATTCCAGCTTTTTATTTTAATATTTAATACATCATGTTTCACAGCAGAAAATCATGCCAAAGATGCAAGCTATACCTTTTACAGTATGTTGCTTACCACAAGATTAAAATGCAACTGGCATGCATAAGCTTCCTAGCTGTGTAAATACACATCTGTACATTTTAGAAGAGAGCATTAGCACAATAAGTGGTTTTGCTCCAGTTCAACATTACTAGAAAAAAAAAAGTGGCATAAATTAGCTCAATCTTATTTGAGCTGGCTCAGGGCTAAAGTAAATTCTAATCAGGTCACATCAAAGCAAATCATTTCAGTACATCATATACTTATATAACTGCCTTGAGCCCCGCCCCTCCAAAAGGGTATTATCAGATAGAATTTGAATGTATACCTGTAATGAGAAATGCCCAAGAATAATAGCAGGAAACCAAGAACAGATGAAAAAGATCAAGAGCCTCAAAACACAGTATGCATCCTTCAATTTTAGTTTTGCAACCAAAAGTGTTAGTTACTATGCATGCAACTATGTGTTAAAAAAAAAAAAAAAAAAGACCAAATATAGCCAGACATACTTCAGCTGTGTGCATGATAGCTAGATTGGTTGCATGTCCTTCGGAAAACAACTGCAGCTGGTGCCTGTAGGGTCTGCATACTAACAATGTATTTGGAAGCACTGAACAGATAACCATCTTCCAAATTTTCTCTAAGTGAAAAACAGTATCAACAACAATAGAAGACTGCTGAATGCTATTTAAACCACAAACAAAATATTTTTTCTGGGTTGGTTATAGTACTAGTTCAACAGGTAGAAAAAGAAAAGCAATGCATGTTCCCTTGTGATGCATCAAGATACCAATTCAATGTGGCTTCCATGAGGACTACAGTTAAGTCCTTGATCTTAGAGACTGTAACTAGCTGTCTTCCTGAATCAAATCCCTGTAAGAAACACAATTTCCAAATGCCTCTGATTTGAACTGTTTAACTTGATCCAATCCAGCAAACCAAGAAGGCTAAAACAAAACTTGTACACATGGGCACTAAATGATGTTGACCAAGTGATCCATTATATAATATTTACCAGGAAATACCTAACTCTTTGCCTAGCTTTCCTGTCATGGGCCCAATCTTCTAAGAGAGATATAATTCAGAGACAAATTTTTTCTGCAAAAAAAATTTAATTCAATAACTACAATTACAGGCTCTCTAAGCAAAACAATTGCCAAGGTGAAAAAATAGGCAAATGTACCAAATTTAATAATAATGTTGGCTAAAATATACATAGTGCTATTGCCAGGCACTTTTCTAAGTGTTTATATTAATTCTTTCAATCTTCATAACAACCTCATGTGATACGTACTATTATTAGCCCCATTTTACAGAAAGAGGATGTGAAGCACAGAGAATATAAGTATCTTGCCCAAAGTCTCAGAGCTAGTGAGTAAGCTAGTGAGTATGTGGTCCAGAGTCTTCTGTTTTAACCCATCATGATATCCCGTAATAAAAACATGGTTTTTTTAAAAAGTATTCTTGAGTCATGAAAACTTACTGATTAAGGTTCTTTTAAAGCTCTAGTCTCTCCTCTCTTCTACTTAACAATTATCAAATTAACAATTCAAAGCCAAGACTTACAAACAAATAAGAGAACTAAACATATCTCTCCTGAAAAAGAGAAGGGCATAACTAAATTTCTATTCAATGAAATTTCAGAAGGTTCACTACAGTAAACTACAGAGACTGAGAAACTATCTTTGATAAATACTTATAAGTTACCCAATTATTCAAGAAGTTTTCAATAACATGATGATATACGTATTGAACAAACTGATTCTGCCCATGCTAGATATTTAAAGAGGAACAGCCCTTCATGATTCTGAATGTACTATTTTATCAAACACACTCAGAACTTATCAGATATGTTACCAAATGCTTGTTTTTAGCTTTTCTAGTCCTAAATAGAACATAGTCAACTAAACTCCAGGAGTCAGCCGCTTTGGTAGTATTGTGAAATACATGTTTTGCTGCCCACTTTAACAAAAAGGTAGAAGATACATGCCTAAGGGGCGCCTGGGTGGTTCCGTGGGTTGAAGCCTCTGCTTTCAGCTCAGGTCATGATCCCAGGGTCCTGGGTTTGAGCCCCGCATTGGGCTCTCTGCTCAGCAGGGAGCCTGCTTCCCTTCCTCTCTCTCTGCCTGCCTTTCTGCCTACTTGTGATCTCTGTCTGTCAAATAAATAAATAAAATCTTTAAAAAAAAAAAAAAGAAGAAGAAGAAGAAGATATGTGCCTAAGAAAGGGTTTATTACTTCTTGCTTCTCTGTTTCTTGATTTCTCTATTGCTTCCAGATTACTATATCTGATGCCAGAAGTACCTAACTGAAATTGCAAAATGCATCCACTAATTTTAGATTCTTTAAAATCTGCTAGCCAAGCCACCTATTACTAAAGACCAATAGGTACAATTTCCTAGAGAAATACTTCCTTATATTCTTTGGTCTTATAGAAGCTTATTTTGTTATTTATTGTACATATTTTACAGTATGTCCTACACCAAGTGTTTCATGTATTCACAACAGCGGTATGTGTTACAGTGATTTTTCACTCTAAAACAAAAGCTGATACCTACTCAAAAAGGTAAGTTCACAGGAAGCAAGAATGTAGAGAAAAACTGGCCATCTGAGATACCCACTGAATTAAATAATTCACAACAGGTCATCTCCTCAAGTCATAAGTTTTTCATTTCTACTTGTTCTTTTACTGCGGCTTGTTTTCTAAGGCTTACATCCCAGAAAATCAGAATGTTTTCCCTTTCATGTCAACAATGACTCTCTTAATGGTCTTTTCTATATCACAGGCAGAAATATATTTCCACTCAAATTTTCTCTTTTACTCTGCAACTCTTGAAGATAACCAGGCACAGAAAGAAAAAAACTTTCTTTTGAAGAGTAAATGTTACTGGCACTTGGTCATGTTTTTTTCCTGTTGTTTGTAACAAAAGTATTAAGTCTTAAGATTCAAGATACACTATTGAATTCTATCTGGTTTCCTATACCAAACAAACCACAACTGGAGATGTCAAATTAATTCCGAACAAATTTGCTGCAGGGCACCTGCAGGGCCATGGACCTTTAATCTTCACATACCAAGAGTGTTTATTCGTCCTGTTGTAAAGAAATGCAGGTCTCTGGGAAGTCAAAGGTTAACCAATGGAGGAGAAAAATGGGGTAGAACCTCTCAAAATGATGGAAGAAAGTAATGAGCCCTGCAAGTGTTTTCCCTGGCAAGCTGAGAGAACTGCCAAGTTTGGGTCAGAGGTCTAATTTAAGTATGAGTCCACCTTGCTCTTTTAGAGTATCACAAACTCAATGAAGCAGGTGATCATTCCTTGACTTAAAAGAATTTCCAAATTATAAATCCAAAATGGAGGCATGCCAAGTAATGCAATTTGTGAACATTAAATAATCACTTTAAATTAACTGGCTGTCAAGTTTGTTTATTTGTTTATAATAGCAATAAAACTTTATCAAAATATGATCAAATGTCATTTAATCACAAATTCTAATGATATAGTATTTTATATATGGTATGTAATATTTTCCACAGATCTATAACTTAAAAGTTCTAACCAATTCTAAGATATGCATAGAAAACTACTATCAAGAGTCACTAATAATCAAAAATTCCAATTATAATATTTTCTGGGCTCTTCTGCCAATAGTCTAAATTAAATATTTACTGGTGTGATTATTAAATCATGTTACAATGTATTTCCAAATAGATTTTCCTTGATTTGTCTGCCTACTAGCTGTGTTTTAAATTCTCCCATTTCTCCTTCCATGTCTGTCTCTTCTGAAATAGAAAGTCACTCTATCCCAATGTTAACTAGGACTATGTTTTTTCTTCTTAAATTCCACAACCTGAAATAATAGATTTTTTTTTATTTTGAGGTAGAGGAGGAAACTGTGGAAATTCTAAAAAATGAGAAAAACTGGAAATATAATTCAGAAGTAAATTTAAAAATTTAGGTATCACACAAAATTCTGGTTTCTTTAAAAAACACGTTTCATAATTTTGCCTACTTTATTGCTTTTTAAAATATTTACATATATAGTCTATAATCTTTGAAGTTCTATTTTAAAAATGCTTTTTGACAATTTCCCATTTCAAATCTAAAATTAAATACCAAAAGCTGTGTATGAATAACATTGAGAGAATGAAACATGGTGAAAAAGATCAGGATATTCTCCATAATAGTTAAAAATTGTACTCTTAAACATCAATAGCAATTTATCTCCCCCTCTTTCACTAACATTATGAATTAGGGAGAACTAAATGCCTCTGAATTTCTGCTCCTTTGATCCAAATTTAGATCCAACATCTTTTATATACAAATTCCAACACTGCTTGCTTTAAAGGTAGAAATCTATGAGATCACATAACATCTCTGTATATCTTTTGATCTACAATTATATTTCAAATACTCAATATGCCCACTCAGTTGGTACTAAATAAAGAAAAAGCTCCTAAATAAAAGACAAAGCAAACAACCATATTGGTCTGATTCTAACAGTAAATGTTAAGTTACTTCAAACTAGAGCAAATTCTGCTTAGGAGAGAAGAGACTATTTAAAAGAGTATTAGACAAAATTAATTATCATCAAGAAAGCTACTTGCAATGAAGCACAGAGTATCACAGCATAGCTTTCTTTTTTGATTATGTCACTTTACATAGATGAACACTAAAAGCAACCATTTGAATTTCTAGATGAATTGGTCATTACCTAGAAAATCAAATTTGGCTTCATGAATATAAATCCATTTTTTAATGTTTATCATGTTCAGACTTTTCAAAATATAAGCATGACTATGGTTGCATAAAAGCTCCCAAATGTGATTTATTTAGTAAGAACATAACTCTAAGATATCACATTAAAGTCGCCACTTACAGCTGTGGTATCCAGCAACTGAAAGGGTCAGCTGCATTACCAAAAGTGAGAGGGCAGATGCTGGCTATTAAGAATGCCCACTGCCTTAAATTAACAGCATCCCCAGCCAAGGCCTCCCTTTCCCTTCTCAAGAAAGCCACCCACATCCCAACAACTGTGAAAGAGAGCAAAGATACTAAAATACATACATACATACATACATACATACATACCTAAGTTTTGTGGGGGAAGTTTTTGTGTGTGGAATGGGAGGGGGTTGCTGATGATGATAGCAATAAACATCTCCAAATGGAAAGATATTTATAAGTAATCTTATTGCTACTAACTGGCCCAATCAAAGTTAAACAGCATCATATAACACCAAATAAATTACTTAACTTGTAGTGGCTTCTTAAAAAATACATAGTAAACTAAGATTCACAGTCTTATGTTTCCATATTTTCAGGTCAGAGGTTCTAGGCCACTCCAAGAGAAAGGAAGAAAATGTCTTTAAGACACCTCCACATTAGGACAATGTAACTTGTACTCCACTAAGAAATGAAATAGCATGAAAATATTTCTAGCAGTTAAGTGAAAGCCACATGTAAAATTTTGTTCAGACCTCTTCATATAGGGAAAAAAGTCTCCCAGGAGCAGAAAGTGAAAAAATAAAGAGGTATATAATGGAGACAAAAGGAGATACTGGGAGGAAATGAAATTAATAATAACTCATTAATAAATGTAAAAATTAAAAGTGTGTGAATCAGGGGCCCCTGGGTGGCTCAGTGGGTTAAAGCCTCTGCCTTCGGCTCAGGTCATGATCCCAGGGTCCTGGGATCGAGCCCCGCATCGGGCTCCCTGCTCAGCGGAGAGCCTGCTTCCTCCTCTCTCTCTCTGCCTGCCTCTCTGCCTACTTGTGATCTCTGTCAAATAAATAAACAAAATTTAAAAAAAAAAAACAAACAGATATAATTATAAAAAGTGTGTGAATCACTACGATCTGGTCTACAGACAGAGGTTCTTTTCTACTGATTAAATAAAACACAGTATTATTTAGACACACAAAGAAGGAAAAGTGGAAGGTAAGACTTGGGTGTTAGCTATCCTAAAAGAGATTTAAATTTATTATTACAAGTTTTACTTATTACACTGTTTCCTAGATGATATTATGTGACTTCAAGAAACAGTATTTCAAGAGAAACAACAGCATTTGCATTATAAGGTATGAAGCTGTTCATGCCTTCCTAAAAATCTATACATTCTCTGACCTGTGTTGACTCATAGCCTCTCTCTTTTTTTTTTTTAAGATTTATTTATTTACTTATTTGACAGCAAAAGAGAGATCACAAGTAGGCAGAGAGGCAGGCGGGGGGGAGGGGGGGTTAGACTCCCCGCTGAGCAGAGAGCCCAGATGTGGGGCTCCATCCCAGACCCTGAGATCATGACCCCAGCGGAAGGCAGACGCTTAACCCACTGAGCCACCCAGGTGCCCCTCATCCCCTCTCCTGTGACAAATTACAGATCCTTTTTCCTTTCCTATAAGTCCTCTGCTTATCTGTTTCATGATTAAAACTCTGAGATTTTTCCCAAATAGCATCAGAGTATTGTATACTTCTGATTTTTGTTTTGCTATAAGCCCTTCTATTTTCACTTTCTTATAATTATATATTTCAGGTGGCCAGTGCTGATATAAATGTATATAAGTTTGATAAAAATATTAAATGTTTTCATGCAAAATATATAAGTAAAAGAAATTTTAATACCGTCCATTAGAAGAAAGTCAAATGTGTTTTCTATAAAGTGATATCTATACCAAAAATACTTGAACTCATGACTGCTGACATAAAATAAAGTCAGTGCCAATAAAAACATAATTCTTCTGAAATTTCTTCTCTACAATCTAAAATAACAATGCAGGCATACTCATTAGCATAGTGAATAATTATGCATACAAGGAATTCAAATTGCAATCATGTCCTTTATGAAATATGGATCCAAGACTCTTCATGACATATTCATCTATGTCTGATGAAATAAAAAAGGTCAGTAAAATGTTTGACCTAAACAAACAAATATTCCACAAGTAAACCCCATCATCCACAGGAGAAGTGACAAGATTACCAAAACTTAACTAAATTCCCACAAAATTGCAAATCTTTATTTTAGGCCATAGTTTTAACCTACTCCTGTAACAAATGGAATAAGGTCAAAAATTCTTTTAGGTAGCCAAATTAAATGATTTTAATTTCCCATAGGAAAACTAGTCAGGCTCTGAAGCTCCTCTAAGTCATTTGTTTCTAGACCACTCCTTCTCTAATCCCTTCAGTCATTGGACCAGCATTCAATTAGTATCTATTCATTGCCGAGCATGAAGAAACTGAGTAAGAACTGTCCCTGTAGCAAAAGAACAAACACCATTCTTTTTTTTTTTTTTTAGCTTTACTGAGCTATAACTAACAAATAAAATTGTATATATTTAAAGTACACAACACAATGATTTGACTACAAATACTTTGTGAAAAATGATTATCACAATCAGATGAATTAGCATATCCATCCTTCACGCAGTTGCCATTTTTTTTTTTTTCATTTGTGGTAAGAATCCTTTTTAGGTCTACTCTCTCAGCAAATTTCAAGTATATCATACATTATTATTAACTACAATCACCATCCTGTACATTAGATTCCCAGAGCTTATTCATCTTGTATCTGGATATAATAAGATGTGCCCTTTAACTAGCAGCTCTCCATCTTCCCCACCCCTGGTAACCACCATTCTACTCTCAGAAATGCCCATTCTATAAGCCAATTCCCTGCAGAAAGCCTCCACTGGAGAATGTAGGCTCCCCAGACTTGAAACTTGAGTAGCCCTAAAGACAACACATCACAGGACTCTGATCCTGGCCACAGAAAGAGCCTAAGTTGGCAGGGGTGGGTGGGCAGGGGTGGTGTTAAATCTATGAGAATTCACACTGGAAGACAAATGCTTTATTTCTATGCTACATGACATTCTGAATGAACCTCATCTACTACTGCTATTCAGTTTAGCTTGTCTTTAAGAAACCAAACATTGTAGAACATGTAGGGCTTTTGGGGCTGGTGAATTTAACTGCATATTTGAGTATGACCTGAATGGTTCTAAAGGCTTAAAAATTAGGTTTGCCAAAAGTGGAGGTACTGTATTAATTGATTTTCATACCCCTAAAGGTAACATAATATTCCTAGTCACAACTGTATTTCCTGAACTCAAATGTGACATAAGCTTGGAAGACTTTTCAAAATAAATATGAATTTTCATGAAATATATACAAGCTGGAAGAAAGATATGCATTTGGAGAAAATAACACAAGAAAGGTGACCACAATTTCCCAAAAAGCAACATCTAATAAATATTATATTGTTTGATTTTTCTATTTTTATATTACAGTACATAAAAAATGGGCAAAAGTAACCTAGACAAGAATTATTCTGATTTTAACAAAACTTTATTTAACTTTTCTTAAAAGACCAGTTTTCAGACACTAAGTAATTAAGGAATAGAAAAGGAAATGAAGGTTAAGATGAATAATCAATCCAAAATTACCCTATGGATGTGACTATTGATTAAAAGTGAAGATACAACTGGGTATTTACCCCAAAGATATAGATATCATGAAAAGAAGGGCCATCTGTACCCTAATGTTCATAGCAGCAATGGCCACAGTTGCCAAACTGTGGAAAGAACCAAGATGCCCTTCAACAAACAAATGGATAAAGAAGATATGGTCCATAAAGAAGATATGGACAAATGGATAAAGAAGATACACCTCCATCAGAAAGGATGAATACCCAACTTTTGTATCAACATGGATGGGACTGGAGGAAATTATGCTGAGTGAAATAAGTCAAGCAGAGAGAGTCAATTATTATATGGTTTCACTTACTTGTGGAGCATAAGGAATAACACGGAGAACATTGGGTGAAGGAGTGGAGAAGTGAATTGTGGGAAATTGGAGGGAGAGACAAACCATGAGAGACTGTGAACTCTGAGAAACAAACTGAGGGTTTTGGAGGGGAGGGGTGGGAGGTTGGGTGAGCCTGGTGGTGGGTATTAGGGAGGGCACGTATTGCATGGAGCACTGGGTGTGGTGGATAAACAATGAATTTTGGAACACTGAAAAGAAATAAAATAGAAGAAAATGAAAAAAATAAAGTGAAGATGTACTGTCTAGTCTACGCTAGCAAACACACGTCCAACCAAATAGCAATAAATAAAATTTATGAGGTAAAACTCTAGGCAGGCAACAATAAATAAAAATTATTTTATATTTCATGTTATCTAAAAGGAATTTATTTTGCATAGCTCTCCCTCTTCTCTCCCTCTCTAAAAAATAAATAAGTAAAAGTAAAAAAGTAAAAGTAACTTTTGTATAGAAAACAGTAATACACATTTCCATTTCTGGCAAAAATACAATAGTCTGGGCAGGAAAAAAGTAATAAAACAAATGCATAGGTTTAGCAAATCACATACACTATATCCCTACTCAGTAAGTAATTCATTCTCATGATACATATAGAAATCCCTATGTTTAATTCTAAGTCATGAAAAATTTTCTACACCTTCTCAAGGAAGGGAAATCTGTTCTAATCTTAGAATATGTCATTCCTGGGCATTACTTCTATCATACCACTATGTCACACACATTAAACAATAAAAAAATAAAAGAGCAAATCTTTCAACAAACTATAACTTTGATTCTTATAATCCTCTTCCATAAAACTTTGTAATAAGTTCTAAATTTTGCCATCTTTATATGGCGATGCTTAATGGTTGCAGTAGTTGTGGTGATGTCAGTTATGCTAAAGAACAACAGATGGGCTTGAGGGAAGAACAAAGCATTTCCCACCATCTGGAAGCCTGCAGAATCTAAAAAGCGGTAAGATAACCTTTTTCACTCCATTCCTCCATTACTCTCAATGTGATTGTGTTTTAATTTTTCATGTATTTCCACTAACTTTAAGTAATCTGGAGATTGCCCCCATAAAAATTGTTTCTGCTGCTTATTCACTCATACATGAGCCCCCATGTTACATACACACTGTATAGGCACAGTGGACAGTCTGGAAAGTGGAGAATGTTTTTTTCAAGCTACAGATATCATATTTGCTTGCTCCATCATTAATAAAGCTTTTTTAAGGGAATACAGAATTTTTATACTCTTAAGTGTTCAAAGTTATTCAAAATTTACTGCTAAACATAAATCATTATATGGTCCAAATCAGGATTTTCCTTCTAAGAAAAATGTTTAAATGTTTACTTAACATGAACTGTACCTACTTATTTAATATATTATTTCCAACACCAAATTTGGTGAGAAAAATTTGGAGAGAAAAATTGGGTGTTGGAAATAAATATATATGAAAGATAAAAGCATTCTAAAAATAGCATTCTAAAATGCTGCATCCAAAAGCAAAAAGTATTATTTTTATTATATTTGACTACTGAAATACTAGTAATTTCTAATTTATAAACCATAATCTCCTTTTTAAAAAAGGAATAACTTTCTATAACACTATTCTTAATTAAAATATTTACTAATCTATCTTTCATTTTTCATTTATACCAAAAAATTTTTATTACTTATACACCTGAACTATTTAAGACTTAAATAAAAGAGTTTTGACAGTATTATTATTTTTCTAGAGACCAGAGCTTATTTTTGGAATACCTGAGAGAACATATCCAGATTCTCCCACCCCTCCAAAAGAATCACTTGTTTTAGGCTTTCACTTTCTGGCTTTTCAGGTGTTCACCATTACAAATTCAAATAATATACTTTTCATTAGACTGTATATTGGTTAGCACTAATCTGAAATGAAAGCAATTGTTTTAGGAAAAGGAAAGGTATTAGAGTTTTTTAGTAAAAACAAAAAGAGTTGGGATATCTACTTCTAGCTGTATGGTGGTGGACTAAACACTTCGAAGGGCCTATCATTTTCTGCTTTTCTATATTAATAACACTTACCCACTTACACTATAATGAGTAGTTTACATGTTTGATTACGTTTTTGGGCATGTTATCTGATCTTCCTATGCTTCAGTTTCATCATCTATAAAATGGGGATGGTAATAATTGTAGTAACTATTCTTAGAAGAATTAAATAAATATGTGCAAAGCACTTCGAATGGTACCTGGTGCACAGTACATGCAATACATATTGGCTATTTTTTTTTTGTATTCTTAGAAGAGTGTTACAGTGAAAAAAACACATTAATAATTAGATAATCAGCCCATGCTCTAAAACATCTTCATAATATATAATACATGTTAACTACCTTCAAATATTAAAATACTCTCACTCTAAAGTCATTTGAAAATTGTTTTTAAAGATTTTTTTGATGAACTACAAGGGAAAAAAGGATAATAAATCTTTCTTTCTGCACTAAGCAAAGTTTTTATCTAACCAAGTCTTATCGAGTTTTGAACATAGATTCTAATTAGAATATAGGCTCTACATTAATTAATTTTCAATAAAGGTATTTTGTCAGCTTTTACTTAATTAAAACAAAAAAAAAACACTTTAACTTTGAATTAGTACAGTTTTCCTATATAGTTTAAATATTATACACTCAAAGTATATGGATATCTGCTTTTTTTAAGTACATCAATAGGGCAAGTAGTAACTTTTTATTTTACACTTATTATAAACAGTAAACTGCAGTACAATGAACAAAAGGCAGTAGATATTCTCTGTCTGCAGGTAAGAAAACCACTGAATACAGATGTCCATTTTAGAATATATGCAAACCCTCCTATCTATTCAGTGGCAAATCCTATGGATCACAGAGGTCAGACAATTGAGAATGAAAACTGTATTTTACCAAGTAAGATTTGATTTACTTAAAAGTTTCAAGTTAAAGTTACAAAAGAGACTTAATGATGACATGACTGTTTGACTATATTATATTTTTAAACTTGTTTTTGGCAATTTTAATTAATATTCTGTTCTCTTGAAATGAAAAAAAAAATAGTGACATTCTCCTAAATCTGTTTTTTGAAGATGCAGGGAGTTAGTAAAAGTGTCTAAACTATTAAAACTGATACATTAAACACGTCAAAAGTTTTGAATTAGCTAACAGTTCTTTTTAGATTTAAGATCCTAACGATGCAAAGATGCCAGTGCACAGCAGGCAATAAATATTGCTATGTTTCTTACATTTTCCTTTAGATAACAACTGATTCTGATTTTAAGTCATCCAGCTTTAGCCAACACAGTGAGATTTATACATTTACAAACATATTTTTCTATTTGGCAAAAACCCAGATTTGTATGCCAAAGTGAGTTTCAAAATATAGGCCATACACTGGTTCATAGGCTAAAGGAACTAAGTCCATCCAAAGTTCCAAAGTTCTTAGCAACAGCATATAAACCTAATGTTAATGAAAAAAATCATTTTGTTTCTTGTTTTTATTCCCCGGTAAGCAATTTAGAAAACCATAACCTCTTCCCATCAGGAAACAGAGATTTTAAACACACACACACATACACACAGAGACAAACCAAATAACCCTCACTCTATCTTTGAAACCAGAATTCTTGAAGTAAGGAGAGATTACATAAAATTGCATGGGGTTTCCCAGAGAGACAAAACCAAGTCACCAACCTGATACAAATGATCTCCCAGACCAAAGAGTCAAGAAGATGTGCTTATTAAAGAACAAAACCCACTCTAACTAGTGAAAAGCATAATACTTTTCTGCTGGTTACAACTCTAGTAAACAACTGACTCCCCCACCCCCATATCCACTATCAAATTAACTCACATTATCCATTATGGGATAGAGAATCAGATCCAAAACGCAAAGGCATTTTTCCATAGAGATTATTTTCTTTGAGATTGAGAACTTCATTTTTAAGAGAAGTTCACAGACTCAATAACAGTATGCCTAGAGAAATTTTTCAGTGGAAATACATGGTAATGAGAAGAATTCTACCATTAAAACATTAAATCTATAAAACAGAAAAATACAAAACCAACTAGCATTCTGAGCGTAACGTCTTATCCTTGGCTATACAGTGTTTCTAAAACCTCTGGCAAGAAAATTAAACAGATTTACTATGGAATGAAACAAAGTCAAATAATCTGGAACTGTAATTACTGTTAAACTTTTCATGAGAATGGAGAATGCTGTGTTCTACATTATTACATAAAAAATAAAATGATAATGAAACATGAGACCAAGGAAAGGATTACTAATTTTTATAAGGAGAGTTTTTCTGAGGGTTATAACCCAATGGACAAATAACAACAAAGAAACAACTTTTTAATTTATTGATAAGATGACTGCAAATCCTTTCCCTGTAAATAAAATACTTAAAGTAGCAATACTGCAGTTCATAAAAGTAGTACCAAATCACAGGCTGTATGTCAGCTTTGGGGTAGTAGCCCATGGTGATAAGGATATTACAAGCACAGTTCTTGTTCAATCAATATGAAATCCAATCAATATGAAATCTAGAGATCACCTCATTAAAGATCTTGACCTCACACAATGGAAATATATGCACGCAAGTAATGATGACCATCAAAAATAATGCAAGTCATTTTACTCCAAAAATGCTTCAATACAAGTGACATAAACAAGTTGTCCAATTCATGGTTACTAAGGTATTAACAATAAGGGGAAGAAAAAAATAGCAAATATAATCAATTTTGTTCTTTTCTTCCCCACAACTCCTTATGTTAAGTTATAAACTATTATGTTGCATTAGCAGGCCCACCAGGCCCCAACTGAAGCCCCCATTTTATGGTAGGGGCTCTCTCACCCTATTTAACATTTGAAGTTAAAAACCCAATTTTAACCGTATGCCACTTAAGTTACAATGGGTTTCTTTAAAACTTATTTATCACTACTAGTACAGAAAAGAAAATGTTTTTTACTTTCCAAATAGAATGGAAATGTAGAATAAAACAGAAAAAAACAAAAGACAAAATATATGGGAAGAAGATGGACTTCTCAAGAAAAGATAATGGTGAAAACACTGAAATTCAATAGTTTAAACACAGTAAAATGAGCTAAATAAACTTAATTTAATTACAATGCCAAAAGCATCAGTTACAACCAAAAACACAGTGTCTAAAAACCACCAAAAGAATATAAATACTGCATTACAATAGGGAGATGGGAAAGTTAAGAAAATAATCATATTAATGTCAAAACCCACTATGTCAAATTTCATGAACGTACACAAATTCTTTCACTGAACTAGAATTCAGCTATAACAAGCACTGCATGAAGTAAGACCAAGTATTAACCGGGAAGGAGGATAGTGGGATATCTAATTACTAAAGACAGTAATATTTTCTGTATAAAATCAAGAGCTCAGCCACCATTCAAGGATCGTATCTTTCTAAAAAGGCTGACATTTTATTTTTAAAATTTTTTCAAAAAAAAAAAAAAAAAGCAGAACACTACTGCTCAATCTCTCACTTGACCAGAATTATTTCTGGAAATTAAAAGGTACTTAGAACTGGAAAAAGGCCAATTTCTCCAAAAGAGTCCCTAAATTCAGTATTATTCCAACCCAATTAATGAACAGAATTTTCTCTGCAACTTAAAAATATGATCCTAAGGCACACCTGGGTGGCTCAGTGGGTTAAGCCTCTGCCTTCGGCTCAGGTCATGATCCCAGGGTCCTGGGATTGAGCCCCGCATTGGGCTCTCTGCTCAGCAGGGAGCTGCCTCCCCCTCTCTCTCTTTGCCTGCCTCTTTGCCTACTTGTGATCTCTGTCTGTCAAATAAATTATTTTAAAAAAAATGATCCTAAGATTCTTCTGAAATATTCACTATTGCAACAGCCTTCAATGCAATCTAATACCTAACTAAAATCACAATGCAGGAACTGAAAAGAGACAAAGACACAGACACAAAAATCATTAGAAAGGGGAGAGAGTGAAGAGGAGAGGAAAACAACCCCATAAATTGTAAATCCTGAATCTAAAAGAAATTTAGACTAGTTATCAGGTAGATGAAGCCAAAAAAATACTTTTAGCTCATGCCACACCCCAGCTTCACTTCATAGAGACCTCCTGAACAAAGACAGGAAGATGTTTCACTCTTTTTCTCTAATCCCAACCCCTGACTCAATCTGATTCAGAAACCCAGGTTCTACAGAAACAATAAAACTATGCAGATATCTTTTACTACTCAATTCTGACCTATGATGGAAGCGATATAATTTAACCCTACTCACCTGAGCCTTTCCCAACTATACCACTGCCCTTGCCCCCTCTATACTACCTACCTACATCCATACAGGGGTAACAAATTCTATAGAAAACTGGTTATGTAAGGGACAGATATCAGTAGTAGCACATTATATGCTCAGAGACACTATAAACATGTTTCAGAATAAGACATGTTTGGTACAAGTGCATTATGGGAATTATAGCCTGCCACTACTACACTGGGTACTCACTTATACCAAAGGTGCAAGAGGTGGGAGGCATGAGAAGGAGAAAGATTTGCCTCAGTAGACTAAAAAAAATCTCCAATGGTACAGACTAAGAAGAGCAAAACCAATGCTGTAAAAGCTTAAACCAATGATTAAGAACACAAAACTCAGACACTCTCCCCCCACCAAAAAACAAAAACAAAAACAAAAAAAAAAAAAAAAACCAGAAAAAAAATGACAGTGAAAATTATAAGAAAGAAGATGGCATATATAAGGAACAGAAAATAAACAGCTACCCAAAAGATACTAGCTTCCCTGAAGAACAAGAACATCAACCAGATCTGAAAGAATAATCAAAGATGAAACATAAGGAAGCTTTCTTTAGCTGCTAAACAAATGGCTTAAACAGATTACATGCACTATATTCCCAACTAAATTAAGAAAAACAGTATTAGATAAATATATGGTGGCAAACATGACATTTACAGAAAAAATGAAAAACATTCTATAAGCAATCAGACATAAAAAACTAGTTACTCATAACATAACAAAAATCAAGTTTGCCATAATTCTCTCCCTAGCAACGATAAACATTAACTGATAAAGAAATGACTTCTAATCAAAAATGGCACAGCAGAACTCAAAATTCACTAAAAACAGCAGAAAGCATGAAAATAACAACCACCCACCCACCCCCCAAAAAAGGAAAGTTGAACAAGGAAATAACTACAGTTACAATTAACAAACTTTGGGGATACCTATGTTCTGCCAAACATATTAAATTGTGGCCCACAATAAAATAGGGTGTCAAGAGCTGGCACATGCTCCTCAGACTTCAAGCAGAATAGAGAGTCAGGTCCAGGCTAGCATAAAATGATCTAAACGCACAGGTGGGATGCAGGACATGCAACATCAGAAAACCACAGTGGAAATAAAAGATGTATTTCTCCATCAGTTAGCTTCCTAACCAATGAAAATAAGAAAACAAGCAGCAGCCACTAATTCTTAGTACCAAGGGCCTGTGAGTGGGGGTCAAGAGGACTCCTGTTATACCAACCAACCTTTTAAACCCTGAAAACTGAGGGAAATAGGTTCCCAGGGCAAAGGAAAAAATAAACACAGTGAGAAGGTAAAAAGACTCAGGTGGTCTGAGCTCCTAAGTCTCTCCCTTCATTTCCCACACGATTCTTCAACAAATTACTATCACCATTTTTAAAATGATTAATAACTGCAGAGTAATTGACAGGGGACCGATGTGTAGAAATTGCAAATAAAGTAAAAGAGGTAAAGAAAGAAAACCATGAAGGAAACAGAAACTTAAGCAAAGGGCTGAAAATATCCATACCAAGAGTTTCCTAAGGAAACAAAAGGAGAAATCAAATAGTTGACACTGTATCAATGAATTATCAACATGATTTTTTTTATTTAAAAAGCTCAAGCAAGGGGCACCGGGTGGCTCAGTTGGTCAGAGGCCTGTCTTCGGCTCAGGTCACAGTCCCAGGGTCCTGGGATCAAGCCTCAGGACGGGCAACCTGCTCAGCAGGGAGTCTGCTTCTCCCTCTGCCCTTCTCCCTGCTCATGCTCTTGCTCTCTCTCACTCTCTCTCTCTCTCTCAAATAAATAAATAAAATCTTTAAAAATGATATTAAGAAAACTAAACTACTGGGTGTTATATGCAATTGATGAATTATTGAATTCTACGTCTGAAACTAATGATGTACTATAAGTTGGCTAATTGAATTTAGATTTAAAAAAAAAACTAAACTAGTAGAGCAGAACCAATATTCAAAGCTATAATGGAAGAATATTTTCCTGAAATGAATAAAAACTTGAATCTTAATGTCAGAACAAACGGACAATAATGTTAATTAATTAATTAATTTTAAAGGCCTTTAAGGATTTAAAAGATAAGTTAGACATGAGACAGGCAAAAAAAGTTAACTCATTCAATAAGAAATTTTACAAATAAATTATGTCAGCCTCAGACCTTCCCACAGCAACTGTCAACACCAAATGGAATGTCCATTTCTGAGGGAAGCTAAGAAAACCTTCAAGTATAATAGCAATAAACAACTCTCAAGAATACAAGACTTAGAGACTTTCCTCAAGACTACTGGATGATTAAATTCAACTAACCAAGACGTGAATCAAGATAATTCATAAACAATAAAAACAAACTGGCGGTAAACTTTGAGTTCATTTAGATATGGATAGGATGAAAAGACTGTGAAAATTGTGATTACTAAGACTTATGTAAATATTTTAAACTTTGACAAAATTAATAATAAGATACGATAAAAGAATTTGACAAAAAGAGAGGAAGAAGAAAGCAGTAAGTATGCTGCTTTCCATATCTTCAATAACAGACTTAACAGACACTGCCAAACACTGAAATGCAGCTTTAAAAAACTGAAAATATCTGTTGTAACAAATTACCAACATAAACTTCTTGCTTAAAACAATCAAACAAAAAAAAGTTGTGGGGCGCCTGGGTGGCTCAGCTGTTAAGCGGCTGCCTTCAGCTCAGGTCATGATCCTTGGGTCTTGGGATCGAGTCCCACATCTGGCTGCCTGCTCAGTGGGAAGCCTGCTTCTCCCTCTCCCACTCCCCCTGCTTCTGTTCCCTCTCTTGCAGTGTCTCTCTCTGAAAAATAAATAAAATCTTTTAAAAAAAAAAGTTGAAAATAATAAACTTTTACCTCTTTTCTTCTTTAGAAGAGTCTTTTAGAAAGTAAAATAAATTGCTGTGAAAAAACATTTACATAAAATTCATTTATTCTTTCCATTTCTTCTATTCCTTTTCTCTGTTAGAATATAATAAAATAAACTCATATTTATAAAACATATTATTCTGGGGGCATCTGTCTGGCTCGATTGTTAGAGCACACAAATCTTGATCAAGCCCCACAATGGCATAGAGCTTACTTAAAAAAAAATAATAAAATAATAAAATAAAATAAAAATTAAAACCATATTATTCTGCTTTGGAAATTTTATTCTTTGCCTAAATTTGATCTCTATAGACAAAAAAAGCAGCTTCATGTTTAACAGGTGCTAACAAATGTTAAGAGAAAATTGATGGCAGAGTTAGTTTTTATTTTTTGTTATCTTACTTGCACTTTTAAATACTGCTTGAGTTTTAAATAATGCAGTTCTATGCTTTTTATAGAAATCACAAGATTATTCTTTTCCACAAAAGTTATTTTTAAAAAATAAAGAAGCAACATCAAGAAAGTCTAAGGGGAAAATGTGACAATACATTTTTATCATAAAATATTAACACCCTATACCAGAACATTAAATTGACCTATTAAGAGATTAAGTGAAATCAGTAAGTTAAAAAATTATAATCTGTATTATAAAAAGAGTCACAACATTTAATAGATGAGGAAAAATAACAAAAATTAGTATAGGTCCAGATAAAAAGTGAATACAAATTTTAAAATATTCTCAAGAAAAGGACTAGTAGAGTTTAACAATAATAATTTATAGTTAATACCTATGTAACAATACCTTATGTTACCATAGCAAAGAGCAAATGTTAACAAAGTCTGTGTGGTGTAGGGGGTGATACATGTGAGAACAAGCTCTGTGTACATGGGTACATGCCTGTGTGTGGAGGTGGTACAGGGAGTGGGAAAACAGGAAAGGAGAAAGAAACAGTGTATTAAACCCTTTGCCTATCACAGGGGGAAAGATTCCTTTCATTTTCAGATTATAGCAAAATGAAAAAGTAAACACTAATCAAAATTTAAAAAGAGATATATATGTGTATGTACCATCCAATACATGGGAGATCCAAGAACAGAGAATACCCAACTCACACAAAGTTGGAAAGCAAAGGAAATACTATTGAAAGTACATACAAATATATAGATTATAACAATTGTAAATGGGTCAATTAAAGGGAAATGATCTTCAAAATGGGTTTAAAAATCCAATCAAATTTTCTTTTTACAAGAGATGCATTCAAAATAAAATTACAGATTAAAGAAATCACAGACAGGGGCGCCTGGGTAGCTCAGTGGGTTAAAGCCTCTGCCTTTGGCTCAGGTCATGGTCTCAGGGTCCTGGGATCAAGCCCCGTTTTGGGTTCTCTGCTCAGCAGCGAGCCTGCTTCCCCCTCTCTCTCTGCCTGCCTCTCTGCCTACTTGTGATCTCTGTCTGTCAAATAAATAAATAAAATCTTTTTTAAAAAAAAGAAAGAAAGAAAGCACAGACAACAGCAAACTGTATTCAAAGCAAATAAAACAAAAAAAAAGCAAACAAAGAAATATTAAGTGAGAACACAAAAAGGGAAATTTTGTATTGAGAAATCTTTTAAAACCACCAAAATTGTAAAATATCATACACATAAGCTGAATATATAGAACTAGACTATATAAACTAAAATGCTAAGCTAGTCAACAAAAAAATGACAAAAAAATAATGAGAAATTAACATTCCACTCCTGAACTACAACAGATTAATAGAGGAAAATACCAAAAAGAATGCAGAAGTTCTAAAATCATAATTTATGCTCTACCTTAATTCCAGAAATATTTACAAATTTTATATGTACCAGTAAGCCACAAAGGAAATCCTTAAACACACAACATAGGAAAAATTATATATTGAGGTCCATGTTCCCTTTCTATACACACACACACACACACACAAACACACAAACACACACACACACACAAGAAAGAAAAATTAACAGCAAAAGTTAAACTTAAAAATAAATCAGTCTGAAATTTGAATACTCTCCTAATAAATTTATCTTCAAAGAAATAATAGCCTTCCATCTATGACTTTCAATTGTTTCATATTTTTAAAAAGGTATTTCAACTGAAAGCTCTTCGAAGATCTTTTTAGCCATTCCTCCCCCCCTGACATGCACAGATCACAATGATTTTTGCATATTTACTAAGCATATACAACATATTCAGCTTTCTGGCTGATTATTCAGTATAACATGCAAAAGTAGAAAGGGTCCCTAACATTAAAGGAACATGTGATTGAGTTGAGGAGTTAGGAAAATCAAACCGCAATCACCAACATAAGAGAAATACAAAAATTCAGAGAAAGAGGAAACCAGAGGAGAGAGGGAAGGCTTATTTACGTGACTTGAGTTAGGACTGGAAGATAAAAGAAATTGGAAAATCCAGAGAAGAATGGGGAAAACATTCTGGTCAAGAACACTACATCGATGAAGGTTAAAGAATGAAACTGTTAAATACTGACAGTTACAGTAAGTTACTATAGTAAATAGAGCCTAGGAAGAAAAACACTGAAGTACCAGACCAATTGTTTATCCTAAAAAACAAGCTGCAATAAGATTTTAAAGCACAAAGGCTGTGGTTGCCAGCTGAAGTTTGGAAAGGTTTTTATCACTCTGAACATCCATTCAGACTTCCACTTTGAGGTATATTTCATATCTCTAGAGAGAATAACATTACCGATAAATGATTATCTTTGTTTGCCATTTGGGAAACTGACCACAACAGAGGTTAAGACACTGGCCAGGCTTGCACAGCTACTTCATGCAATTAGAAGAAAACAATAGTAGCTGAGAATTTAAAGAACATTATCACATTCATGCTCTTCTTATTCTGTAAACTACAAACTATACACTTATTTCACATTCCCATAGTTTAACACAAAAAAATTAAAATAATTAAACTAAAAAAAAAATAATCTCTGTAATCAAAAATGCCGTTTACCCTGAAAAAAAAGAAAGGAACACAGACAGATTTAGAATTGGTTTATAATAAACAAGGTAGAGGACTTGTACTGCCAAATAAATGGGAGTGGGAGGAAAAAAAGCATCTTAGTTTCTGAGCAAAATGCTGTTATTAAGTATAATTGCATCAACTTGATCCAAATCCAGTATTTCTTATTCATTGAAAAGAAACATATTCAAATAGCAGCAATTTCCTCTACAAATAAACACATTCATCTAAGGAAGTTCAACCAAAAAAGTTTAACTCTGAAGGTAATATAAAGCAGAAGCAAGGGGCGCCTGGGTGGCTCAGTGGGTTAAAGCCTCTGCTTTTGGCTCAGGTCATGATCCCAGGGTCCTGGGATGGAGCCCCACATCGGGCTCTCTGCTCCGCGGAGAGCCTGCTTCCTCCTCTCTCTCCCTGCCTGCCTCTCTGTAATCTCTGTCTGTCAAATAAATAAATAAAATCTTAAAAAAAAAAAGCAGAAGCAAAATTATTTCACTGCTTCTAATTTCAAATGATAACTTCTAAACATAAATACACTATAGGTAAGTCAATAATAATCACTTTTAAAATTCTAATATAAACTACAATGAAATTCTTTTAGTCGAACTCTATACTTTTATATACTAAAGTACATAAAAATAAGAAAAATTTTCCAATGAATAATTAAAAGTTACTGCTATATATTAATTAACTGTATAAATCATTAATGGCAATATTTACATTTAACTGTTTATAATTATTATGTTGAAAAAGCTATGAGAAGAAATAGGAAGTTTCACTTACAAACGCCTAAGTTTAGAGGTAACAGACTACTTGTGAATATAAGCATCTTGATGCACCCTGCATGGAAATTTGGTTTTTTACTCCTAACAATTTCAGTTATTTCTGGACCCTTAACTCATAAGATGCATCTGAACTGAAACCATACATTAACCATAAATATCTGCTCAGAAACTACATCTTTGAGCTTCCCTGAGTACAGTGACTCCTGAAATAGGTATGTCCCATGTAAGTAATATATGGTTAAATAAGTATTTCAATTAAGTGGCCTCAGTAAGATCTTTCCATCCATTACTCTCCTCTGCCCCACATACACACAAAAACTACAATGACTTTTTTAGTATTTAAACTTCAGGGGCATGTGGACTATAAGCCAAGATGGGCCGCATACCCACCAGTGTGGATCTGTCTTCTTGCACCTGAGCTGTCACTTGAGAGGCCAAAGAGAACAGCTCTCGGATGGATATATGGACTGCTGCAAGAATTGCTCTCCCAGAAGAGAAATACTTGACATTGCCCTCCTGGCGAGATGTTTTCTCTGTTGTAAACCCTTCTAAGTAAATCTGATTTAAAATCTCTGGTGAATCTAATTGTTTGGTTGAACTTAAAAGACTATCTGGTAGTTGTTGTAAAAGTCAATCTCAAAATTTTTATTTTTCTTCAGATACAAAATAACTACAATTTGTGTTAAGTGCATAGCAATTACATGATGGCGTTTCCTCGAAAAACATGAGAAAGCAACTTATTTTTAAAATATTCAATGTTTTCAAAATGGTGTTTCTATTTTTATAATATTCAGGATTCAGATTAACCATTAATGCAAATATGAATACCCTTCATTGCGCTTCAACAACATACACATCTAATCTCTTAATTTGGGGGAATTAGTCATACTGATCAGATACTATAGTTACCACTGAAGAATTCTACACATGGTTTTTAAATGTCAATAAAATCAGGGTGCCTGGGTGGCTCAGTTGGTTAAGTGGCTGCCTTCAGCTCAGGTCATGATTCCAGGGTCCTGGGACATAGCCCCACGTTGGGCTCCCTGCTCAGCGGACAGCCTGCTTCTCCCTCTCCCCCTGCCTGCTGCTCTGCCTACTTGTACTCTATCTCTGTGTCAAATAAATAAAACCCTAAATAAATAAATTTCAATAAAATCTTATAAATAAGCAAAACTGACTAGATCTAGGGAATCTATAAAGCTTTATAGAAAGTTGTGTTTCTAAGGGGATCTGGCCACTCGTTCAGTGGAGTGTGCTGACAACTGGTTTCAGGGTTGTGAGTTCAAGCCCCACTTTGAGTGTAGCGATTATTTAAAAATAAATTCTTTAAAAAAGAAAGAAAGAAAGTTGTGTTTCTACATATTTACTGGGATCTTCAATCCCTAAACATAATCTGAGATGCTAAAGGTTTGTCAGGATCTTGCCATCTATACTGACAACCTAGAAAAATTACAGTTATGTCTCATTTCTCTTATTTTGGATAATTAAGGTATGAATTTAATCTTCATTTTAAAGGAAAATTGACCCTTTTTAAAATCTGAACAGTCTTAAATACATAATCATTAGCAATCCTGCACTACAGGACATAATAAGGTCTGAAACAAGTTTTGATGTGTAATAGTCTCAAGTCTAACAATAAGTGACCTCTAAGTGGAACCCATCAAATGCTTGAAGAAATCCTTTCCTATTTTAAAGAAAATAATCTACCAGGTAAGCCATTTTCTTTAAATCTGATTTACAAAGGACATTTCACTAGAAATACTAAATAAAAATGATTGAGGGGATTAAGGAGTATACTTGTCATGATGAGCACTGAGTGATGTATAGAACTATTGAATCATTATACTGTACACCTGAAACATATTATAACACCATATTTTAATTATCTGGGAATGAAAATAAAAATGATTGATGGAGCCTACGTAAGGCCTTTTTATATCCTTTTCCAATAAAAGTTATATTTTAAATTATTTCCATTGTTGACATTCACACTACAATGTCACTTGTTATTCCTGGTAAAATCACTTGTTATTGTTTCATTAAACTTCTACAGAATTCCTAGACTAAGATCCTAAAAAAAAGTTAAATCACTTACTGTACACAGCCCACTCTTACTGCTACAGGAATGTGGGGAAGCTGAGTGGCCCACTTCAATGTCACATCCTGATAAATATGCAACATGTTATTATGGTTTCCAATCAAAGTATTTATTGTTCCTTCAGAAACTGTACATTCAATATAGAAAAGAGGATAATAAGAAAACAGTTATTTGCAATAGTATATCACTTTTAAGGAATTTATGATACAAACTAATTCTAACATCTTGATGTAAAAGCATAAAGTAATAAGGTATTTATTTTATTTTAAGTAATAAAATAGTATTTTTCAACTGCAAACACAAATATCAAAAACTAAAAAATAATTTTACAGACTTGGGAACTATAAGTAGATAGTAGCCAACATTTTTGCATTTCATCAACAAAGCATAAATTTCATTAATGTTTAACACAGTTAGCTAATGGTTTTTACTGGGCACTGGCAACAGATAAGTCATTCCAATAGGCATTACTATGCTCCTTTCTGCTTATAAAAGAGTCTGGTGTTCTTTAGCAAACATCTTGAACTGCCCTATTTTGGAAAGCATAAATGTATACCTGAGGCCAATTCTCCAAGACATTCTGTGCAAAGTAAAATGACTGACAAAACCAAATGTGTGCTTTATATCAAACTTGTATTCGAACTTTAAAAGTTAAAATTTCCATTACATGTTCTGTAAAAAACTATTTTCCTAGATGTTTAAAATATATGTGTGTGAATATATGGCTTTTCCTGATGTATATAACGTAGCCTTGACATATGGAAAAGATAAAAGAAAAATCCTTCTACACACCTGAGCAATACGGGAGAAAACAACTTGGGCTACAATCAAGTTTCTTCATGAATCGAATCTGTCCATTATCCTTAAGGCAAAAAAAGTTTCTTTCACCAAGAACAAAAACAGAAGATGCTGACTGATTAAAAGAGACAATACATATATCAAGTGCTTGCTCTCCAATGTTTAGAGTCCAATCCACCTACAAAGGAAAACTTAAAATCAATTTAGTTGCTAAAAACAAATAATTTCAGTCACTTTCATATCAATACAATTAAGAAACTGTTTTACAACAAAGCAAACATAAAATTGGCTAGTCTTCATTCACTTCTTTTTTGTGTGTGATAACCAGATTTCTGATATTTTACACACTCTAGAAGGTTTTGTCCATCTTTTACCAGATGATATAAGCTCTTTAGTGCTTCAAAATTACTCACGCATTTACGGAATAGAGCAGGAAAAAAGAAATACTCATATAAACTTAAACAAGGAGGTATAAGACTTTACAATAAAACTATAAAACATCGATAAACTGGAAAACACTAATAAGTGGAAAGATATGCTATGTACATCACTTAGAATGATTACTAGTATTAAAATGACCATACTACCCAAAGTGATCTGCAGTTTCAAATCTCTATCAAAATTCCAATGGCATTTTTCACAGAAATATACCAAAAATCCTAAGATTTATACAGAACCACAAAAGACTCCAAATAGCCAAAGAAATCTTGAGCAAAAAGAACAAAGCTGGAAGCATCAAATCACATGATTTTAAAATACACCACAAAGCTATACTTCGTAAGCACACTGCTGGCATTTAAAAACAAAAACAAAAACAAACAAACAAACAAAAAACCCGAGACCAAAGGAACAGAAAAGAGCTGAGAAATAAATGCATTCACAGTCAATTGACCTTCAACAAAGATATCAAGAACGTAAAATAAAGACAGTCTCTTTAATAAATGGTGATGGGAAAACTCAATATCCACATACAGAGGAGTGAAATTGGACCCCTATCTCATGCCATATCCAAAAATCAACTCAAAATAGGCTAAAGACATATAAGACCTGAATCTGTAAAACTACTAGAAAGAAAAATAAGGAAAAGATTTTTGTCTTTCATTTGGGCAATGATTTTTCGGATATGACCTCAAAAGCACTGGCAACAACAATAAAAATAGACAAAAGGGGTTGCAACAAACTAAGAAGTCCCTGCACAGCAAAGGAAACAATTAACAGAGTAAAGAAATAATCTGTGGAATGGGAGAAAATACTTGCAAACCACCTATCCAATAAGGGGTTAATATTTAAAAATACATAAGGAACTAGACAACTCAACAGCAAGAAAATAGCCTGATTTAAAAATAAGCAAAAAACTGAGCAGTTACTTCTCCAAAGATATACAAATGGCCAACAGGTATACGAAAAATGCTCAACATCACTAAATCATCAAGGAAATGCAAATCAAAACCACAATGAGATATCACCTCACACCTGTTAGAATGGTTATTATTAAAAAGACAAGAGATAACAAGTACTGGCAAGGATGTAGAAAAAAGAGAATCCTTGTGCACTGTTGGTAGGAATGCAAATTGGTATAGCTACTATGGAAAATGGCAGGGAGGGTTCTCAAAAAATTAAAAATAGAATGACCATATGATCCAGCAATCGTACTTCTGGGCATATATTCAAAGGAAATGAAAACAGGATACTGAAAAGATAACTACATTCCCATGAACACTGCAGCATTATATGAATAGCCAAGATACAGAATCAACCAAAATGTCCACTGATGGATAAATGTATAAAGAACACTGAGATATTATATATAAAATATACACTATATAATGTGTATAATTTAATGGAATATTATTCGGCCTTTAAAAAGAAGGAAATCCTGCCATTTGTGACAACATGAATGAACGTGGAGGGCATTATGCTAAGTGAAATAAGCCAGGCACAGAAAAACAAACACTGCATGATCTCACTTTTATGTGGAATCTAAAAAAGGTAAACTTATATAAGCAGAGAGTGGAATGGTGGTTGCCAAGGTCTGGGGGAAGAGGAAATGAGAAGATCCTGGACAATGGGTAGAAAATTTCAGTTACATAGAATGAATAAATTCTGGACACTTAATGTTAACATAAAAAAGGTAACTATGAGAGGTGATAGATGTGTTAATCAGCTTAACTGTGGTAATCATTTCACTATATATATATAGATATAGATATAGATATAGATATAGATATAGATATAGATATATACCAAAAGATGTAGTTTACTATAAATTTACACAATTTGTATTTATCAATTCTTCAAAAAACCTGGAGCGGGGGGAAAGGCAGGCAGAGAATTGGGTGAGAGAATGCCCTATGCAAAGTGAGCCACCTAAACAAAGATCCTATGACAGAAAAGGATGGATCATGACTTGCTCAAAAAAAAGTATATACACATAAAGAGGTTATCTGCTTCACTGAAAAATTTCCCTAAGAAAAATTTCCATATTGTGTTTACTTCATAAATCAAATTCAGTAATCAGTAAAACCTAACCAATGCAGTTGTAACGATAATGTTTTAATATAAAGACAATTTAAAAATATATCCATATGTATATACAGAGCAGTTATTAAGCTGTCCCAGTAATATAGACAGGATCCTCTATACCTCAAGAGCTACTCCAGAGTAATTCCATATCTCTGGAACACGGCCAGTGTTTAAGAAATGTTTCTTAAAATAATAAAGGAACGAATGTAATGAACATGCTTTTTAGAATTCAGTCCCCAATCAATTAATATTTTTAAATTAAAAAAAAAGTAGAAAAGAGGAATAACATTAGCTGACATATACTGTATATGGCAGTCACAGTGAGATGGCTACACAAAAGCATCTGGACAAAGAGGGAGTAAGACTGCCATCAAAGTTAGGCTATAAACAACAAATAATGGATCAAAGAAGAGGGATGAAAACTCACATTAAAGATACAAATTTCTGACCATCAAGATATGACTTAGATATTTATCTACTTCAGGTATTAAAATATCTGAAAAAGGTATGAAATCCAAATAGGGCTGGAGAAGAACAAATATTATTGGTGTGTGTATAAAAACAACCTGAAGGAGAAAGACAACATAGGTGGATGACCAGATTATCTTACCTGAATCAGGATTCAACACTAAGAAACTATTCAGTTACCATTAAGTTCAAGTGGAGCTTACCTACATGAAAACATTCCACTGTACATAAACCATAAATGTCATCCCATGAGTCACATTTCTCCTTACATCTTTTTTTTTT